>NW_026131299.1:0-37961 GCF_021347895.1 Acanthochromis polyacanthus
TTTGTTATTACACCAAATGAAAAGGTGACTTTGAACACTAAATGCACCATCTCTGAGTCCGTTGGTGCAGTTAACCTTTGTAATGTCTCTAAGTTCTGTTAGTTGTTCATCTCCCACCTGCCTCTCCCTCAGAGTTTCTATCTGAATTTTCAGAGTTCTTCACTGATTTTATCTCAGTACAGACAGAGTCATGATAACAGGTGACTTAAATATCCATGCAGACGCTGTGAATGACAGCTTCAACTGCAGTTAGCTCATTGTTAGACTCAGTTTTTCTCAAAATGTTCATTTTCCAGCCCAGGCTGCTGGAGGATTTCCTTCTCTCCTCTCCTCTTTGTCTTCATACAGTTAGATGTATGTCACTGACTTTGTGTTTTGTCCTCTGCAGGTTTCTCTGGATCTGGAGCTGCATGTTTCTGATCTGCTGTTATCGGCCTCAGTGACCTCCAAAGTCTTCATGTTCTCTCCTTCCTCTCTACCTCAACCCAGCCAGAAGTTTTTTTTTAAACTTCCCAACATCTTTTTTCCTCCACACGGGCACCGCATGCTTGATCTGATCATACAGCAAAAAGAGAGATCCTCAAATAAAAACAAAAGAACACAATAGAACTGTATCTGTTTGTTTAAAAGTGTAACATAATGCACCCTTCCTTTTATATTTATTTTTGGAGAGCATGTGTTATGGTTCTCAAACTAAATCAGTTTTAAAAATGTGCTTTCAAACCACTGGTTTCTCACAAACACCTGGACTCCATCTTAAAACTGCACAGCATTTGAACATACTGCTGGTTGTGAGTTTACTTGGAGTAAATACACTAAAGTTAACCGTTTGTATCTGAAATTCAGTCATAATGTGCACCAACTAGTGTCTGTTGTGGTTGACAATAAAGTGGCTATTCTGTTCTATTCTGATTGATCCCTGCTCATGCTGCATCCTTGTCCTAGATGACAGGACGCATTCAGTCCCTGGATGTGTTCCAGGCAGAAAAGTGAGTTTTTGTTACAATAGGAGGAGCAGTTTAAGTGCTTCGGTCCTGTAGATTGTTTCAGAATGAAAACTGCAGATTTGAAATCCTCAGTGTGTGTGTGGTCAGTCATTAGAGATGCTCCCATCCTGAGCTGTGCAACATAACCAACTGTTATGCATTGTTGCCTGTTTTGGTTCTCCCTTGTGTCGTATGCTGTTCACTACAGTTCAACACTTTCATTTAGCAGACGCTTTTATCCAAAGCGCCGCATCTGAAGTAGATACAGCACACAGTGATGCCTCTGAACACATCATCAGTGATGCTTCCTGGACTGTTTCGGCTCTTTCAACATCACACTCCGTCACCCAGGACACCCAGGCAGAGTAGATCAGACCCGGGTTGTGTCCAGGTGTCGCAGCGCCCCCAACAGGTACCTATTACATAACACATTGACTTAATGTCTGTCAAAGTACAGATACTAATGTGCCTCAAATCTGACACGTGTCAGGTTCCTGTCTGAAACAATAATGCTCAGTTTGCACTGAATGTAATTCTGGGATTTTGCAGAAACATTCTTACACCTCCTTCAGTCCTGTTTTCTGCCCACAGCTGCTGGTTATCAGACTATTTCCTCTGACTTTAATAAACACCTGCAGCATCACACGTAGCAGCAAAAACCATCAGTTCTCTCTGTGTATTTACACACGTGTCTAGGCAATGGTGACTTCTTTAGTGAAAGTGAGATGGAAGCTTCATGAAGCAGTGAACCACTTTGACACAACTGCTTCAACAATGACACACTGCTTCCAAGTATTTGACAGCCAGAAGAGTGACATCTGCTGGCTCTGTGTCAGAACAGCATCTAAGTGGAGGTGTTTGAAAGATGGAAAATAGAATGAGCAAGGGTGGCGCGAAGAAAGCAAGAATTAAAAAGAGAAACGCTCTGGAAACACATGCAGCCAAATGTGCTGAAACTGTAGACTTTTTCACTAAAACGAGCTCGCGGTTTGAAACGACAAATGAGGACAATGAAACTGTACAAGATGTTGAGCTTTGCCTTCAAACCACCGTTCAAGTTAATTATGAAGTCAGTGAATTGTGTTGCCTTGTGGAATATCTCATGACATTATATCATTTAAATAAAAATATGATGCGAGGCCACATAACTGGGAAACTTTGTCTTGTAGCCCCTCAGAGTCTGAAGAAATCCAGCACCAAGCAGCAGGGTAACCCACGTATGGTTATGCAGACAGAGATGATTGTAAGCAATCAAGCGCAAAGGATGGCGGCCAATCTTCTCGGTGGGGGGAAGGGGGAAAAGCGGCGCGCGGCGGCGGGGGGTGGGGCGGCGATCGCGGAGCGGGAGGTCGCGGGATCGATCCCAGGCGACGGCCGGATTCCGCGCGGCCGGTTCGGCCGGCCCGGGCGAGTCGGGACCGACCGAAACGAAGCGGCGACGCGTACGGTACCGGTACCGTTACGTGCGAGCGGCGGCGGCGCCGCGTTCAAAACACTCTGCTGTTACACTGCACATGACGTTATGCTTTGTGCACAAACTGTTAAAACTAAATTAAAATCATACATAAATCACACATGTACTCTGTATATACTGATATACATGTACTGTGCTGCAAATGACATGTACTCTGTGTGTGTGCAGTAATATACATGTACTCTGTGTGTGTGCAGTAATATACATGTACTCTGTGTGTGTGCAGTAATATACATGTACTCTGTGTGTGTGCAGCAATGTGCATGTACTCTGTGTGTGCAGTAATATACATGTCCTCTGTGTGTGTGCAGCAATGTGCATGTACTCTGTGTGTGCAGTAATGTACATGTCCTCTGTGTGTGTGCAGCAATGTGCATGTACTCTGTGTGTGCAGCAATGTGCATGTACTCTGTGTGTGTGCAGCAATGTGCATGTACTCTGTGTGTGCAGTAATGTACATGTCCTCTGTGTGTGTGCAGCAATGTGCATGTACTCTGTGTGTGCAGTAATATACATGTCCTCTGTGTGTGTGCGCAGCAATGTGCATGTACTCTGTGTGTGCAGTAATGTACATGTCCTCTGTGTGTGTGCAGCAATGTGCATGTACTCTGTGTGTGCAGTAATATACATGTCCTCTGTGTGTGTGCAGCAATGTGCATGTACTCTGTGTGTGCAGTAATGTACATGTCCTCTGTGTGTGTGCAGCAATGTGCATGTACTCTGTGTGTGCAGTAATATACATGTCCTCTGTGTGTGTGCGCAGCAATGTGCATGTACTCTGTGTGTGCAGTAATATACATGTCCTCTGTGTGTGTGCAGTAATATACATGTCCTCTGTGTGTGTGCAGCAATGTGCATGTACTCTGTGTGTGTGCAGTAATGCACATGTACTCTGTGTGTGTGCAGTAATATGCATGTCCTCTGTGTGTGTGCAGCAATGTGCATGTACTCTGTGTGTGTGCAGTAATGCACATGTACTCTGTGTGTGTGCAGTAATATACATGTCCTCTGTGTGTGTGCAGCAATGTGCATGTACTCTGTGTGTGTGCAGTAATGCACATGTCCTCTGTGTGTGTGCAGTAATATACATGTCCTCTGTGTGTGTGCAGCAATGTGCATGTACTCTGTGTGTGTGCAGTAATGCACATGTACTCTGTGTGTGTGCAGTAATATGCATGTCCTCTGTGTGTGTGCGTGCAGCAATGTGCATGTACTCTGTGTGTGTGCAGTAATGCACATGTCCTCTGTGTGTGTGCAGTAATATACATGTCCTCTGTGTGTGTGCAGTAATATACATGTCCTCTGTGTGTGTGCAGCAATGTGCATGTACTCTGTGTGTGTGCAGTAATATACATGTCCTCTGTGTGTGCAGTAATGCACATGTCCTCTGTGTGTGTGCAGTAATATACATGTCCTCTGTGTGTGTGCAGCAATGTGCATGTACTCTGTGTGTGCAGCAATGTGCATGTACTCTGTGTGTGTGCAGCAATGTGCATGTACTCTGTGTGTGCAGTAATGTACATGTCCTCTGTGTGTGTGCAGCAATGTGCATGTACTCTGTGTGTGCAGTAATATACATGTCCTCTGTGTGTGTGCGCAGCAATGTGCATGTACTCTGTGTGTGCAGTAATGTACATGTCCTCTGTGTGTGTGCAGCAATGTGCATGTACTCTGTGTGTGCAGTAATATACATGTCCTCTGTGTGTGTGCAGCAATGTGCATGTACTCTGTGTGTGTGCAGTAATGCACAGGTCCTCTGTGTGTGTGCAGCAATGTGCATGTACTCTGTGTGTGTGCAGTAATGCACATGTACTCTGTGTGTGTGCAGTAATGTGCATGTACTCTGTGTGTGTGCAGTAATGTGCATGTATTCTGATTTATTACTCTATTAACTGACTGTTTCCCTCCAGGAGACTGTGCAGAACCAGAACCAGAACCTCTAGACTCCATCTGCCTCTCAATGAACATCAGCTTTTACTAGAACTCTTATTCCATGTCAGGAATTTAACTTTTACATTTATACAGCCTGATGTCCTCACCTTCTCCTCAGTTATAATACTTATTTTTAACTTTCACTACTACTGCTACCAGTACTATTAATACTACTTTAAATGTACCACTCCTCTCTCAGTAACCCACTTTACACAGACACCGTAAATGCTGCTGTTTATGTGTTTATATTGTGGTACTTTCTTTCTTTTCTCCTTTATTTGCAGTTCTTAGTTTATTTCTCTGATTACTGCACTCAGAGCTGAGACTCACCAGAGTCACATTTGTCATTTTTGTGTGAAACTGGGCCTGCAGAGTTGATTCTGATTTCATTCATTTCTTTCTTCTATTATTCTATTTCTTCTTTCTTCTATTTCATGCTGTGTTTTTAATTTATTCCTGCTGGAACCAGAACTGGGACCTGTCCAACATGTTCTACGCTGGCCTTCAGACCTCAGGATCCAACTGATAGATCCTGATGATCAGGTTGACCTCTGACCTTTGTGTTAACGTGTTTTACTGAGCTGCAAAAAGATGCAGAGTTTTCTTTCATTCGTGATCATGTCAGACAGAGGAACCAAACAACAAACTGTCATAAATCAGAATCTGTCTTCAGCCTTCAACATCTGAACTGAAAGGCCAACAGGGTGGTTTTAATCCAGAAGGTTCCAGCAGCTTCATGGAGATCTGTATACCGGGACACAACCAGAAGGAATGCAGTGGTATCAACAAGAATTCAACTACTGGATGCATCAGTGATTTCTGGATGTTCTGATGGTTCTGATGGACCCAGCAGAACATCTGCTTGAAGTGCTTCATAATAAATACACATAAAATCAGTTCTAATGATAAAGCACCGCATATTTTTGACACCAGCAATTTAATTAAAGCAGAAGAAGACAGATCAATAGATCAGTGATTAGGTTTTTGGCTGCACATGAACTGATCCTGATCAGAAAGGATATAAGTATTAATATTAACAATAATATTAATGTCAAGTGGTGCATTAAGATGTAATCAGACGCTGAATTCAAGTGTTTAACAGCTTTAATCCATCTGGTTTAAACAATACAGTGTCTATGTATATTATTGTACATTGGCACATTCATAAAACTGCAATTAATATTAATTTATGAACTCCACTGCGATTTTTAACATTATTTTTGCATCTTTACTCCATTAATTCACCACAGCGGGTTAAAAACACACAGCAGGAAAGTCATTCTGACTGTTGTCTGTCATAAACTTTGATTCTGCGCGGTTATTTCCTTTAAAAGAGAGAAATAAATGAGTTTAAACGGGTAAAGTAGCGTCAGCGGGCCGATTTGAACTGCCGCGGTGGTGTTAGGGAAATCCCGAGTCATGTGACCAAATTGGAACAATCGGGGCTCTCCCATTGGTTGCCAAAAACTCGACAGAAGAATTCGGAACAAGCGAGCGACGTGATTGGCCGAGCGACCGCAGCATTACGGCACCATGACAGAGGAGAGGAGGACCGGGGGCCAGGAGGGAAATTGGAACAATTGGAACAGAGAAGATTGGGAATTCATAGGCGCAAGTTGGGACACCTGTAGGATTTGGTAGCACCAACTTTCAAGGCTTGACCAACCTCCATTGCTGCAGAACAGCTTTAAGTTGTTAACTCATTTCTTGTTCCCTGAAAAAAGCATTTTTGTATAATTGTGAAATGTATCTCTTATCTTTGTACTATTTCAAGCTATTCGTTGGACTTGAACTGCTTGAGTTTCAATTTAAAAAAGTGGAAAAATTGGGGCGTTTTTTTATTGCTGGTAGAGTACATAAGTGCATTAAGCTTTGGCTAAGATTTAACAGGAACATGCTGCTGTGAATTTGCAGTCCAAAATGATTTTACATATTCCAAAGACAAAGAGTGTACGCTGTACCATGGGTGGGTGGGTGGGGGAGGTGTGTGCCTGAATTACGGCTTAGCTCCAGCAGTGTGAAATGTTTCCACCACCTTTCATACACCTGTTTTGTTGTTGTGCTGATTGACAGGCAGAGTCCGCCCCCCTGCACTTGTCCTTTCATTTTAATTGGTTCGAGACTGGTGGTGTTTGGAAATTCCCCCGCGGGTCCCCCTGGCTCACACCTGACCGTCCGCAGTCAGCGGGAGAATGAGACCGACCGGGCGGGGACACAGACGAACCACAGCCGCTCACGATACCCGCAGTCACTCAGCACAGCTCCCGAGAAGAAGGCGAGAACATGCCGCGGTCCTTCTTGGTGAAGAAACATCAGAAGAAGCCAAGCTGTGCAAGATTGAAGGCTGCCGGTAAGACTCGCAGCTGCGTCGTTTTCATTTGATAAAGAAAAACTGTAAAGCTCAGTGGAGGAGAAGTGTATTTAGTGTAGTTTGGAGATTGACACACTTTTCAAATTGGTCATTTACATTGTGAGCTCAACGCTGTGAAATTAGTACTTCTGTTATAAATGTGTTCAGTCAAGCATCTCAATGTTTTTCTCTATATGTAATTTAAAACCGGTCAAATCGACCTGCTTTAAAAAAAATGCAAATGTGGAAAAAATATTTTCACATTGAAACTTCTGGTGTCTACATTTTCAACATTTTTGGGATTTCTTTTCTTTTCTTTTCTTTTTTTAGCATTTGTTGGTGGCAAAAAAAATATTTTAAAAAGTTTCTTTAAGAACATTCACAAAAAATCAACCAAAATCCAGCGAATTTTGCTGGATTTCAGTAAAACATAAGAATTTTTACTGATATACACACGTGGACAAAATTGTTGGTACCCCTCAGTTAAAGAAGGAAAAACCCACAATTCTCACTGAAATCACTTGAAACTCACAAAAGTAACAATAAATAAAAATTGATTGAAAATTAAATAATCAAAAACAGCCATTACTTTTGAATTGTTGATTAACATAATTATTTAAAAAAAAACAAACTAATGAAACAGGCCTGGACAAAAATGATGGTACCTCTATAAAAGATTGAAAACTATTTGACCAGAG
Source organism: Acanthochromis polyacanthus (assembly GCF_021347895.1). Taxonomy (NCBI): domain Eukaryota; kingdom Metazoa; phylum Chordata; class Actinopteri; family Pomacentridae; genus Acanthochromis; species Acanthochromis polyacanthus. The sequence goes on from NW_026131299.1 coordinate 7,441, forward strand.
TGACATGATTAACTCAGGTGTGTCATTTAATTGACATCACAGGTGTTTCCAAACTCATAATCAGTCAGTCTGCCTATTTAAAGGGACACAAGTAGTCACCCTGCTGTTTGGTGAAAAGGTGTGTACCACACTGAACATGGACAACAGAAAGCGAAGGAGAGAATTGTCCCAGGACATCGGAAAAAAAATGATAGACAAACATCTTAAAGGTAAAGGCTATAAGACCATCTCTAAACAGCTTGAAGTTCCTGTGACAACAGTGGCTCATATTATTCAGAAGTTCAAGACCCACGGGACAGTAGCCAACCTCCCTGGACGTGGCCGCAAGAGGAAAATTGATGACAAATTGAAGAGACGGATCGTTGGAATTGTATCCAAAGAGCCCAGAGCAACCTCCAAAGAAATTAAAGGTGAACTCCAAGGCCAAGGTACATCAGTGTCAGATCGCACCATTCGTCGTTGTTTGAGCCAAAGTGGACTTCATGGGAGACGACCAAGGAGGACACCGCTGCTGAAAAAAACTCATAAAAAAGCGAGACTGGAATTTGCAAAAATGCATGTTGACAAGCCACAAAGCTTCTGGGAGAATGTCCTTTGGACAGATGAGACCAAACTGGAGCTTTTTGGTAAGGCACATCAACTCTATGTTCATAGACTCAAAAACCAAGCATACGAAGAAAAGAACACCGTCCCTACGGTGAAACATGGAGGAGGCTCAGTAATGTTTTGGGGCTGCTTTGCTGCATCTGGCACAGGGTGTCTTGAAAGTGTGCAAGGTACGATGAAATCTGAAGACTATCAAAGCATTCTGGAGAGAAATGTGCTGCCTAGTGTCAGAAAGCTTGGTCTCAGTCGCAGGTCATGGGTCTTCCAACAGGACAACGATCCAAAACACACAGCCAAAAACACCCAAGAATGGCTGAGAGAAAAGCGTTGGACTATTCTAAAGTGGCCTTCTATGAGCCCAGATCTGAATCCCATTGAACATATGTGGAAGGAGCTGAAACATGCCATTTGGAGAAGACACCCATCAAACCTGAGACAACTGGAGCTGTTTGCTCATGAGGAGTGGGCCAAAATACCTGTTGACAGCTGCAGAACGCTCATTGACAAATACAGAAATCGTTTAATTGCAGTGATTGCCTCAAAAGGTTGTGCAACAAAATATTAAGTTATGGGTACCATCATTTTTGTCCAGCCCTATTTCATTAGTTTGTTTTTTTAAATAATTATGTTAATCAACAATTCAAAAGTGATGGCTGATTTTGATTATTTAATTTTCAATAAATTTTTATTTATTGTTACTTTTGTGAGTTTCAAGTGATTTCAGTGAGAACTGTGGGTTTTTCCTTCTTTAACTGAGGGGTACCAACAATTTTGTCCACGTGTGTATATGTAATCACTAAGATTTTTCTCATTTTTAAAAAATATTTACAAGAATTTACTTGCCAAATTTGGGGGATTTTTCTAAAATAAAAATTTTAAAGAATTATTGGAATTTTCTCAAGTTTTTGCCAGTTTTCAGAAATTTGAGGATTTTTTTTGCTGAATTTTTGTATTTTTTTCAGACAAGGACACAATATTTTTTGGTGTTCATAAATGAAGACAACAGGAGGGTTAAGGATCTAATATTGTTCTTAGAATTGTTTGTTGTCCTAGATGTTTAGTAGTTCATACTCATTTGAGAGTATTATTTCAAGTGTTACATACATTTATTCATATATTTATTTTGCAAAACGTTGTAATACATACATTTTTGTTTAAGCGCTTTACAAAATCATGCAAACAAAATAGTGATGCATAGAGGGGAGGACAGATTTATCTTGCGGCACACGAAGATGTTGTATTCAGTTCAGCAGGTGCAAAATCTGTTGCTAAAGAGTTTCGAGCATTGTCCCCAGGTCCTTGAGAAACCTAAAGGGCCCCATTAAGCAGCCTTAAGAGCCTATGTAACAGCCTCCCAGGCTTCTGCTGACAATTCCCTTTGTCAAGCTTTCCATTTATTCCTATACCGCCCTTAAAGCGAGCTACAGACTTCACATCCCATGGTGATAATGCACTTTCATTACCATCAGAATATAGCCACAGAAATCATTACTCTCGTGGGAAATATACAGTGATGTAAGCTGTACAAAGTTGACTAACTTAGTTTGGCTTAATGTAGTGTAATCCTTAATAACGTCCCCCTTTGGCAAATACCGCAGCTTGTAAACACTTTATTTAGAAGCATACATCTTAATCAAAGCAAAAAAAAGTGTTTCATTTACGTTAAATGTGCTCATACTCATAGCTACAATCTACAACTTTATGTCCATCTCCACACCCACTCTTGAACTTGCACAGCTATTGAGCACATCACAAGAATCAGAGCTTTGCTGATGTTTCTCAAACATTTCTACATACAGTAGTAATCGCATTGTGAAGAATATCTTAGTGATTTTTTCACCCATTTTTACACTCCTTGAATATGTCAGAGAATTCCCATTGTTTCACAATATACCACATATCAAAATAAACAGGAGGATGTAACTTTTCTGATGATACTAGCTGTTTCTCTGTGCAACAAAGTATTGCCAAGTAGTCTGGATTTGGATTTGCAGCCAACTGTCACATTGTCTGTAGTGTAGGGTTGACATCACATCCCACTTTGTATAAAAATGTACCCCAAAATAATCTGTTTGCTTTCCATTGTAATGATTCAAAAGATGAACACGTCATCAGTGTGCACTGTGCAGTTAGGCTTACTGGTGAATCCCAAATTCTTGAGGACTCCATGTAAAGTGGCTGCTGGGAGCTCCTTGTTTTGGGGTTGAGGACAGAGGCAAACATTTGCCTGGTTTGTCACCTCTGTAAGTTGTGCTGTGTGAGCACTTCAGTGAATATAATGACAATTATTTCTGTTGGCCACTGAGTACATTCCCCTATTCAAGTATTCAAAGATATCTCCACTGCCAGCATTTATGGTTAGATGCATATAAAAGCATAACAGTTTATAATATGAAATATTTTCTTACTTTGATAATAAGAGCAATATTAAAAAATATACAAGTATCATTAGCATGTCAGTAAAATTATAATATTCTATGTAATAATGTTTATTTTACAACAATTATTATACAGTCCATTTATATGTATAAATTTAAATATGTAAATGTAGTATATATATAAATGATAATGTTGTTGTGTTACAGTTGTAAGTAACTTTTCTAACGAACTCAGAATGCCCTCGTGAAACGTGACAAGTCACGACTTGTTTCTTTTGCCCTCAACAGGACTAAAAATCTCCTGTTGCAGCCGTATAAATAGTTGCTTTACATGTTTAGAGAGAAGGAATGATTAACTATACCCATATATCTTTTAACATGTATTTAGTGTGTGAGCATGACACTAGAAAAATATAAAACTGTCATTCTGTGGCTGAATTAATTTAGTCAGAGGACAGAAACAACCTACGATACTATTATAAGCCAAATGTGTGTACTCCACAGAGACACCCTGCAGCACCCATGAAGACTCTCTTCTGCACAGTGACATCTCTTCTGATCCTCATTGTCCAGCCTCAAGCCCACGGTTACAGCAGAGAGTCCAGACTCCCTCTTCTCATTGTCCTCTTTCTCACAGAGCAGTCAGACTCCCTCTTGCATCTTCTCCAAACACCCCCTGTCTCTCCTTTTTGGACCAACAGATAGAAGTCTATGGCAGAAGCCCTGCAGAAACCTTCAAACCAGCTGAGTCCTCTATGAAAGTGAACGTGGAAATCCAGTGTGTCACGGGAAACCACAGAAGGAGAGAGAGCCTCCTCACACCGTCCCTTCCCCTCTTGGCCCTCTTTCCAGCTGCCTCACCGGGCAACAGCAGCCAGAAGAGCTCTGAGTATTTGGACTGTCATAAAGAGTACTTGAGCTTCCCGGGCCTGGCCAAACAAAAGCAGCTCCAGTGTGAGTGGAGCAGCAAGAAGCACTTCAGCTGTAAGCACTGTGATAAGGAGTACGTCAGCCTGGGAGCGCTCAAGATGCACATCAGGACACACACACTGCCCTGTGTGTGTAAACTCTGTGGCAAAGCTTTCTCCAGACCCTGGCTGCTTCAGGGACACATACGAACACACACAGGTCAGTTAATCACACGGCCACACAATCAAGATTGTCTTCAACTCAGTGAAAAGTTAAAAATGGGGTTTGTGTAGAAGATCCTGGTTCATAATGAGGAATGTAGGATCCATTGTGTTTGATGTTGAATCATACTAAGGATTAACTTTGGATCCAGGTATATATGCAGACAAAAGAATTGCTGACTGATCAGTCAGTTCTCTTGGAAAATGTCAGCACCATTCCTGGAAGATACCATGAAACCTGACATACAGATAGTGAGAGGGTCTCTGTGGAGGGTTTGAAACCCTTTTCCTATCCTGACGAGCATGAGAGATACAGATTATCAGTGGGGAAAACTCCAGTTTTTCTTGCCTTTATTTTATTTTCCAATTGACTGCAAGTCCTTTCAGAGCCATTTTATTGTTTGTAGGTTGGTAAAATCCTAAACAGAGACTGATTTAATGACTAAAGTCTTTCACTTGTTGACCGTCATAGTTACGATTTGCCTGTAAGTCTACTTAGAATCTCAATCTGAATGATGTTTTTTTATTTTTAATTTAGTCCCAAGATTGTTTAACACCACCAAGGCTGCAGCTGAAAAAATAATGCCTAAAACTGTCATTAAAACAGGCTGCATGTAAGCCACACATTGATGAAATACGTGGTTAGAATTATAGTCCGATCTGCTCATCCCTTAATTGAGGAGCTTTCCGCTATCTGTGTGTTATTTTGTTCACCGCAAGCTAGGGGCTGCAACCTCTTACACTGAAAATGAAACTAAAAGTTTTGCAGGTGACTGGTTGTGCAGTGGGCTGCACAGTGGAATAGCGGTTAGCACTTTTGCCTTGCAGCAAGAAGATCCCGGTTCAAATCCCGGGGTGGGCCTGGGATCTTTCTGCATGGAGTTTGCATGTTCTCCCTGAGCATGCGTGTGTTTTCTCCGGGCACTCCGGCTTCCTCCCACAGTCCAAAAATATTCTGAGGTTAATTGATGACTCTAAATTGCCCGTAGGTGTGAATGTGAGTGTGATTGTTTGTCTGTATGTGTAGTCTTGCGACAGACTGGTGACCTGTCCAGGGTGTCCCCTGCCTTCGCCCGAGTCAGCTGGGATAGGCTCCAGCACCCCCCGCGACCCTAGTGAGGATAAAGCGGTCTATAGAGAATGGATGGATGATTGTGCAGTCAGGCAGCACTGCTTCTTCTTAGTGGTTATACATTTTAATCAGTGTTCATGTTTTCATTTCCTTGTGTGCAAATGTTCCATCACAGCTATTCCAACCGTCACTTTTTTGAGTGAACACTGAAGCTGGATCTGCCCATGACGACTGTGATTGGTTTAAGGGGGAGCTTCACCTGGCCGAGTACTAAAAATGACCAATGTTGAAAGTTTCATATTGCACACACTTTTTAAGATAAGGTATGCAACCTGTACATTTTTAGAGACCTCTAAACACCAACGTTACTGTGAAACCAATTTTTTTTTTTTCATTTTGAACAACTGGATTGAAATTAAATACTGTTGAATTATGGAACCCACAATTACATCTTGTATTTGCCCCAAGCAAAATCTCATGCAATATTTAACATAAAATTATACCAATGCACCACGTAGTACTTTAGGTATGGATCTGTGCACCTATTAGGCATTTTGTCATATTTCACTGTGCTGCTTGTATGCTGTGTTACCATGGTAATGAAACCAAACAATTGCTACGAAGATTTTCGTATATAACTCAGCATAGAAAGAAGTTATCAAAAAAAATGGCTAATAGGTGCATTCTACATAGCCTATACTACCAGCATGCCAAAAATGGGAAGTTTTGGTCAGAAGCGTAAGAAGATAAATTAAGGGGCAGTTTATGTGTGTCCGAAAATCAAGTTTTGAGAACTAGGCACTTAAAGTTTATGATTGATCATGACTCATTATATAAGCAGTCAAATAAAAAAAAAACAAAACAATTCATCAGGAGAAAGAATACATGTTTAGGTACATGATAATCATCTTTTTTAAAATTTGACTTTTTCACCCAAATCTATCATATTTGAAGGTAAAGCTCCCCCTTAAAGAAATACAAACAAACTAGAGCGTGTTTTCTCTTACAGCGACTGATAGTGTGTTGCAGCCAGACTATTATGTTCTATGGACTGGCAAAATGAGACTAGATTCTTGATGACTGTTCTATGCTTGTTGAAGACCAATGACAAAAAGATATCCTGGTTATTCAATTCAATTCAATTCAATTCAATTTTATTTATATAGCGTCAATTACAGTCAAATCGTCTCAAGACGCTTTACAGAACCCATATGCCTGACCCCCAGAGCAAGCCCAAAGGCGACAGTGGCAAGGAAAAACACCCTTTTAACAGGGAAGAAACCTCGAGCAGAACCCGGCTCTAAATAGGGGGGACCCATCTGCCTGCTGGCCGGGCGGGTTGAGAAGGACAGAAGAGGGCAAGGGGGAGGGATGGGAGAAGAGGGAGGGGTGAGAAAGCAAGGAAAACACAACACACATTTGAATACATGCATGACAGGATATGTGACACAGACAAAGTATAAGCTAACATTGAAAACTGACTCATAGTTTACTCTTATGATGTACGGCTCTGACATTAAACATACTCCTTATATAGCTAGCAGTAAAATTCAAACAGTATGTAAGTTAGCATAACAGTATATTGAAGGCGATGCAGAGTTGACTCGTGGAAAAAGGGAATTGGAAGCAGAGGGCTGGTGGAAGGTCAGTAGCAGCATCCCACAGTGGACATGGTGGAGACTGGACCAGCTGGTGGAACATCGACCGCAGATCTGAAGCATCCAGCTCTGGGACCAGGGACACTCGGAGAAATAGCACAGGGGGAAACAGAGTGAATGTACTGCAATAACGGTATACATATTAAATGTAAAGGTAGATAGAGAAGGGCTCAGTGCGTCAAGAAAAGTCCCCCAGCAGCCTAGGCCTATAGCAGCATGACTAGGGGCAGAACGAAGGGACGTCCAAGAAGGAGTCAGCTGTACAATGAAGACACAAGCCGAACCTCTGTGGGTCACCCAGTCAGCCCCAACTATAAGATTTGTCAAAAAGGAACGCTTTAAGCCTGGTCTTAAAAATAGAGAGGGTGTCTGCCTCCCGAACCCAAACTGGGAGCAGGTTCCACAGGAGAGGCGCCTGATAACTGAAGGCTCTGCCTCCCATTCTACTTTTAGAAATTCTAGGAACAACAAGTAAGCCTGCAGTTTGAGAGCGAAGAGTTCTACTAGGATAATAAGGTACTATCAGATCTTTAAGATATGATGGAGATTGGTTATTAAGAGCTTTATATGTCAGAAGAAGGATTTTAAATTCTATTCTGGATTTAACAGGAAGCCAGTGAAGAGAAGCTAGTATACGGGAAATATGATCTCTTTTGCTAACTCCTGTCAGTACTCTCGCAGCAGCGTTTTGGATCAACTGTAGATGTTTGAGAGAGCTATTTGGACAACCCGATAATAAGGAATTGCAATAGTCAAGCCTGGAAGTAACAAAAGCATGAACTAATTTTTCTGCATCACTCTGAGACAGAATGTTCCTGATTTTTACAATATTACGCAGGTGAAAAAAGGAAGTCCTACAGACTTGCTTTATGTGTGAGTTAAAGGACATGTCCTGGTCAAAAATAACTCCAAGATTCCTCACAGTAGTACTGGAGGCCAATGTGATGCCATCCAGAGTAACTATTTGCTTTGAAAGCGAGTTTCTAAGATGTTTGGGGCCAAATACAATGACTTCAGTTTTGTCTGAATTTAGCAGTAGGAAGTTAAAAGTCATCCAGGTTTTAATGTCCTTAAGACAATCTTGCAGTCTAGCTAACTGATCAGTTTCATCTGGCTTCATAGATAAATACAATTGTGTGTCATCTGCATAACAATGGAAGTTAATACAATGCTTCCTAATAATATTGCCTAAAGGAAGCATGTATAATGTGAAAAGTATCGGTCCTAAGACAGAACCCTGAGGAACTCCGTGATTAACTTTAGTCTGCTCAGAAGAGTTATTGTTGACATGCACAAACTGGAACCTATCTGATAAGTAGGATTTAAACCAATCCAGTGCTGTCCCTTTAATGCCAATTGAATATTCTAGACGCTGTAATAAAATTTTGTGGTCGATTGTGTCAAACGCTGCACTAAGATCTAACAAAACAAGTATAGAGACTAGTCCATTATCTGATGCTATGAGAAGGTCATTAGTAACTTTCACTAGAGCTGTTTCTGTGCTATGATGCACTCTGAAGCCTGACTGAAACATTTCAAACAAATTATTCCTTTGTAGGTGTTCACACAATTGATTTGCAACTGTTCTTTCCAGAATTTTAGAGAGAAATGGTAGGTTGGATATCGGTTATGTTGTACTTGTTTTGTGGTACAGGCCTCTGGCTGATCATTGTGGCCTCTGTTGTTGGAGTGTATGTTTCGGAGAGTTACAAACAATCTTGGATGCATCCGTGATTCTTCAGACAGGGTTATTAACTAGCTGATATCTCGCAGGATAGCAGATGGACAATAGACAATGCGTAAGAAAACAATAAACATTTTGGAGATCAGTGAGGCGAGTAACTCCTATATTAACTCTGGCTTCCTGTAAAATCCAGGATAGAATTTAAAATGCTTCTCCTCACATAAAAACTTCATAATGACCAAGCTCCATCTTATTCTAAAGACCTTATTATATGATATCATCCTAACAGAGCGCTTTTCTCTCAGACTGCAGGTTTACTTGTAGTTTCCAGAAGTAGAATGGGAGGCAGATCCTTCAGTTATCAGCTCTTCTGTTGTGGAATCAGCTCTCAGTTTGGGTTCAAAAGGCAGATGCCCTCTCTACTTTTAAGATTAGGCTCAAAGCATTCCTCTTTGATAAAACTTATAATTAGGGATGCTCACGATCACCTGAACTGTCCCTTAGTTACGGTGCTATAGATTTAGACTGTCTGAGGTCTCCCATGATGCACTGGGCTCCTCTCCTCTACTCTCCTCTCTCTTTCTTTCATGCAGTTATAGATCGATATTACACCAACTCTGTGTCTGCTCTCTTCTGTGGTTTTTGTTTTGTACTCTCTGCTGGTATCTCTGGATAATATTGGACAGTATGCCTCTGACTGGCACCCTACTCTACAATTTTAAAGCTCCTTTTGTGCCAATCACAGTAAAAAAAAATCTGCCTCTTAGAGAGAAAAAAGATTTTGTGTTTGATGGAACATCGGATTAGACAGGAAAACTGACATTTTTTTAAACCAAATTTACACCATCATATAACTGGTTTGTATCAAAGCATGGTTGTAACATTGAAGGCCATATTTACATTACATTAGCCTGCAGTATTTCAGGATTGTAGCTACATTATTTCTACAGTTCTACAATTTCATTTAGCAGACACTTTTATCCAAAGCAACGTACATCTGAGGATGGATTTCAACACGAGCAATTATCTATTCAGAAGAAAACCAGAGGAGAAGAAAGTTACAACTGCAACCATAAATTCACACCTGTTTAACTTAATAGCATACCTATGCACAGATAAAAAGTCTGATAAATATAAGATGATTAGGTGTGAGGTTTTTTTTTTTTTTTAAATTTGGTGAACTGAGGTAGATTAGTAGTGATCCAGAATGTTATCCTCTCTGGTGGTGGCATTTAATAACCTATGTGTATTTGGGCATTTAGTGGGTGAGATTACCTTTGTTAAAGTTGCCAAAGACAATAAAGAGTCTGGTTATGACCCCTCTGCAGACAGTATCTGGTCAGTGAACTTGAGCTGTGCATCCTGCATGTTGGTCTGCGATAAAATGTGAACACTGACCAGTATGAATGAAGCAAACTCATGTAGGGAACTGAAAGGTTAGTAGTTATTAAAAATATTTCAGGATTGAGAGCAGTATTCCTGAAACACTGTCACATCATTACAACAGATATGTCAGCAGATTCATTCACCCTTACTTTAACCGGAGAGTTCTAATATCTGAAGAGTTGGAAGCTTTATAGCTTTAGTGCAGAGTCATTTATCTAGCCACATAATTACATCTCTGTGAAGCAAATGAAACAGAAGCTGAAGAGAAGTCACTTTTTATCCACCAGCTAAACGTTAATGCACGTTAGAGAGAAATATCTCTGGAAGCCACACTTGGCGAGATGCACAAGTGCACTGTTGTTTTTATTTCTCCGCCGACGTTTCACTGCGTGAGCAAAGGCGAGCGCTCCTTTAACCAGAATGTCCGATATTTCCACTGATTTAACAAGAAAAATTGGAAATGAATCCACTAGTGTTGTACAAGAAAACAAGACAAAACAAAACACACCAATACACCGGGGCAGCCATCTGCGGTGCCATGTTGGACATAATTGTTTATCAGCCAATTGTGAGTACTATTATTACTGCTACAGTTATTATTATTATTATTATATGTAATCATTTAATATCATCAGTTAATATTCCTTTTTTAATCTTCTGATGTACATATAGAACAATGCTATTTGTAAAGATTCCTTGAGCCTTGATTGTACTCTAATGTGGCTGTGGCACTGACAGTTGCAAACATCCACAGATGCATAGTTGTTGTGTTATGTGACGAGCAGTTTGCCTGTCTGTTAGCAACATTACAAAAGAAAAATGGACTAATGGATTTGGAAACAATTTTCAAGGAAGGTCAGAAATGACACAAAAACCACCTGATTAGATTTTTGCAGTGATGCGGCTTATAGTCTGGATCCATGGATTTGTTAAAGATTTCTGTATCATTATGAGATAGCAGCATGTAACTATGACAAGCGAACACTACGTCAGCTGCCTGCTGACAATCATGTGATTGTGATCCTACTACAAATCGACCGTTGTGGACTTATCGGGACCTCATCCATCCATTCTCCGCTTTATCCCCACTAGGGTCACGGGGGTGCTGGAGCCTATCCCAGCTGACTGGGACGTAGCCCTGTCGCAGGGCTACATATACAGACAAACAATCACACTGACATTCACACCTACGGGCAATTTAGAATAATCAATTAACCTCAGCATATTTTTGGACTGTGGGAGGAAGCCAGAGTGCCCGGAGAACACCCACGCATGCACAGGGAGAACATGCAAACTCCATGCAGAAAGATCCCATTCTCGCTGCCAGGCGAAAGTGCTAACCACTAGACCACTGTGCAGCCCTTATCGGGACTTATCCGTCGGAAATGATACAAGGAACAATTGAGTAAATTGTGGGGGTGTTTCTGAGTTCCATCAAATCCCGCCACCTGCTTCATATTTAGGAACGGAACGGTACGTACACATGCATAACACACGTCTGTGCTCACCGCTAAGTAATTTTTTATTAAAGATTTCATTGTATCGGAAATGATACAATGACTGAGCAGCCTTGGTGGAGTACTGTGCTCTCTGAGTGCTTTTCTAGTTACAATTTTTTAATCCATTGGGATCTTTTTGGAAGACTCCATTGCATATATGTACATTAGGTCATACCTACATAATCTGTACATACACATTAGTGCAGAAAAAACGTGACATAAATAAGTTAGCATATAAAAAGCACACCAATGTCTCTCTCCATCTTTCTCTTTCTTGCTCTTCTTCTGCCTTGCTGTCTTTTTAAATGGTGTTTAATTGATGGACAAAGTTGGTTGATATGTGCTTTCTGATCATGGTAGCAACACCAGTTCCCTTCAACTGGGTAGGCTATGACCTGAGTCCAACCTGGTCAGGAGGAAGGTGACACAGTAATATAAACTTAAAATATGTCACTCTAAATGGGGTATTTTTCCTTACTTAGAGTTTGGTTCTGACTGGTCACAGGGTTCATGGTATACCAGAAACAGGAAAAACATCCCCTTTTTATTATGACTGAGCTGTCTCTCGTGTGTCCCTTTTCCAGGAGAGAAACCATTCTCATGTCTTCATTGCAGCCGAGCTTTTGCTGACCGATCCAACCTGCGAGCTCATCTCCAAACCCATTCGGATGTAAAAAAGTATCAGTGTGCAAGCTGTTTCAAGACTTTCTCCAGGATTTCATTGATAGCCAAGCATCAAGAGGCAGGCTGCCCACTGTTCTGACAGCCTGGAAACTTTAATCTACTCCAAATGTTTGAAATAGCAGACAGACTGAGAACACCACAGTTCAGTCAGCATGAATGGAAAAGCCACAAATTCACCTGTTAACACTGACATCAGAACAGGCTGACTAGAACTACATCTATCAGTTAGGCTAAGCACCCACTGGACTATATTGCAGTATGTTGGCTTCACCTCTTCTAAGACACCCTGATTGTATCCAACATACTTGCCATTTTGAACCAGAGCCATTACACTTAACTGTATTATACTTAAGTTTAGCTTTTGAGTTATAGTTGGGTATCAGATCTCAGTTATTGGTATTACCACCACAATAATGTGATCAAGCTATGCTGTCATAGAGAGTGGTCATTGGATGGTGATTGTGGGAATCAGCACAGTGCAAACATCTTTTTTGGATGTTTGTTTCTAAAAGAAGATTATTTGTCCTTTTTATTTTTGTATCTTTATGTCCTTGTTCACAACAACCTTGACTGTTTGGAGGGTCCAGAAATCAACCATGAATTTCTTAAAGTCTCCACTTGGTACATAGCTGTCTGTCATTTAAATGAGTATCAATTTACTTAAAGATTGTGACATATCTCATGAATTGTTCCTGTTTCTGCATAGAACTGCATTTTTATTTTAATTAAAGCAGAATGCTGGCAAGCTAAAACTTAATAAGCACTGAAGAACTCTGCTTTTTTAAAACACTGCACTATTATGTGTGTTTTTGTATTGAAATGATCATTGACTTGGTAAAAAAATAAAATGTTGTACCTTCATTTACTTTTTGTCAGTGTGTGAAAGTGTGGTAACATCAGGGAACAAATGAAATGCTGGTATTTGTAAGGTTATAAACTCAAAGTCATCTTTAAGTCACATTTCTTCTTATTGATTATATATTACCACTTAGCGAACATTTCAAATACAAAACATTTGCAAAAAAAAATCTTTTGGGTGCTCTTTGTGTGCATGTGTGCAATTCCTACATGTTTGTTAGCCTGTAAAGTCTGAGATGCACTAGAGTACTCTAAAAAGTCCTGAGTCTCACCAGAAAACGTCTCATTTTGAGCTTCCAAATACAGCATAGATAATACTGAATCATCAACAGCATCAACACTCTGAAAATGGCACCTACGGAAGTGGATTTTCAGTTTGGGAAACAGTAATCAGATGGTGCAGGTTGGATGCATGGGGCAACGGTTCAAAGCCACCTTTGGCTACTTCTGACACCTGTACTGTTTAGATGACACATCGTCTTGGAACCACAGCAGCCAGCTTAAAGTTGTCTTTTCCTTTTTTCTTTGATTGCTTCAAACATTTCAGTTTTGTGGACACTGATATAAGGCTTTATAGAATACTATTACAGCCATGGCCATAAGTTTGGACACAAGTACCATGACGCTTGTGAATCTTAGAAAATACCACAAACTTGTCACTTACAATACAGTACACAACTCCTGAGAACTATATTAAGTTTCATATTAAAAAAAAACATCAAAAGAGTTTGGTGTCATTTTGTTATTCTTACCAAATTCGGTTGTGAAAGTACTGCATTTTTTTTGTTATTTTCTTCTAATATTATGTTTTGGGAACAAAGTTGTTCCAATTGTTGGAATTTATTGATAATATTCTATCCCTTGTTGATTTGTTGACTAATTAAACTGGTGCTGTCAAAAAATATTAGTTATGTTCTGGAATAGACATCAAAACAGACATAGTAAGTCATGCTGTGTCCAAACTTATGGCCATGGCTGTCGGTCCCAAAATGGGAGTTAAGTGCATTGCCCCCTCTGGGTGAGACTGAAAACTTCTTAAAGTACCCCAGAAGCAATGTTCTATAGAGCCACAAGTGCTCAAAAACTCCACTGATTGCAACAAACGTTGAGCCAAACATCATTTTAGCGTCTCTCTCTCAAAGATGTTCCTATTAACAGACTGATAGTAATAGATTCGAGATTCAAGACTCAGTACACCAAGAGTGCATCTCTTCTTCACAGTCAAAAATGATGACAAACCATAATGTGACTAGCAAAAAATCTGGTCTCAGGTAAGGTTTCACATTCAGCAATAACGGTCTCATCAGCCCATTACTGATTTAAATGATGCTACCTGTGTGACACTGTGAGTCATTCAGCACCTGGGGCGAAAGGGGAATAATGACTTCCATGTCATATAAACAGCAGGATAAAAATGCAGCATGCCACACTACACACAGGTAGGCTGAAAAGCGAATCTGCTATGGTAGCTCCACCCACCCTCTGTAACAGAAAGGTAACTATTTGGTGATGGACCATGTGTTGGTAATGTTGCTACAGACACCCAGTTTGTAATACTGTTAATGCATAGACTTTAATATAATTTTATCCTTGGCTCACAACCTTAGCCAAAATCATCATTTAGCAATAGATGGTGAATTAGGGACATTTATTTAAATGAAACGCTCTAAGATGGTCATTTTAAATCACTTTAGCGAGGTTATAGACATTGATACCAAAATGTTTAATGAAAAGCAGCAGTCTGCAGTTCATGGTTTGTGGGTGGCATGGTGATGCAGTAACTAACACTGTCATCTCACAGCTTGAACGTCCTGGGTTTGAATCTCTTTCTATGTGAAGTTGGCATGTTCAAGCTCCCAGTTGTTAAATCTATTTTGTAAGTTTCTCAAGATGAAACATGATCTAGAAGTATACAAAAACTTTTAGATTAAACTGCATGTTAAACACTGTCTTGGATGATGGCACAGCTTTTAAAAAGATGGTTCACGTTTGGATTTGTTGTCACACTGCTGCTAGCCCTGCCCTTCACCTGCAGAATGATTCAGAGCACCTGTTGTTTGCCCACTTGAATGGCTCTGTTGTGGTGTAATGGAATTGCACAAATAGTAACTGTCTGAGGAACAAGGTCTAAATATTCCCAACCAATCAGCCAGATTCATTTTCAGTGCACACATATGCTATTCTGACTCCTGCAGGTTTATAAATACATGGAAAGATGTTATATTAGGCACGAGGGCAGCTTTCCATCTCACAGAGCATTAGTAATTCAAGACAGCGCTGCCGGATTTGGCTGCTGTCAGGACCTTAGGTTTATTATTAGGCTACACTATTAGGTCAACAGATTCTGTTAAAAATATGTGCGTGTCTGTGCATCTGTATTTGTGTTGGGTGGGGAAGCAACAGAGACAATGGCAGTAAGATTATATTGGTATTTTCCACAGTGAGCGGTAGTGTTTCCATAAAATCCCTCACCACGGGTCTCTGATACCCTGCAAATTACGCTGTTATATTTGTTACCAACACAGCTATGGGTGTGTACAAGTGTTTGTGTGTGTGCTAATTAGAGCTAAAGGATGAAGACGGTCAGCTCTGTGGAGCCTTCTGTTCCTTTAGCTCTTAGTAGTTAGGATTTCATGACCTTCTTCACAAATAAAGTTTTGAATATTAGACCAAAAATCCTGAATGGGTCTTTAGGTGTAGCAGTTCTGGAAGAATCCACATTACCAGATTCATACTTGGACTGCTTCTATGTTGCAAATCTCTCTGAGATCACATCAATAGTAAATTCTTCTAAACCAGCAGCATGTCTGTTGAGGGCTTCACAGTGGCTCGGTGGTTAGCCGCGTTCCCTGTGCATGCGGGGGTTTTCTCCAGGTTCTCTGGCTTCCTCCCACAGTCCAAAAACATGCTGAGGTTAATTGGTGATTCTAAATTGTCCGTAGTGTGTCTCTGTGTGGCCCTGCACTTGCGACCTGTCCAGGGTGTCTCCTGACTTCACCCTAAATCAGCTGGGATAGACTCCATCCAGCAGCGACCCTAATGAGGCTTAAGTGGTGTATAGACAATGGATGGATGTCCGTTAGACATTAAATATCATCAACTTCTCTTTACTAACAAACTAAAGTAGCTACAATAAAACCACTTCTCAAACAGCCTATTCTGGATCCAATGATTTACATAACTATAGGCCCATATCCAATCTCCCTTTTACTTCTGAAATTCATGAAAAAAGTTGTCGCAAGCCAATTATGTTTTCATCTGCATAGAAACGGTTTGTCTGAAGAGTTTCAGTCAGGATTTAGAACACATCATAGTACAGAAACAGTACTGGTGAAGGTCATCAATGATCTACTAATAGCTTCAAACAGTGGACTAGTTTCTATGCTTGTTCTGCTGGATCTCAGTGCTTGATTTGATACATTTAATCGCAACATCTTAGTACATATACTGGAACATACGCTTAGGAATATTTCAGTTTGTTCATGTTAATGATGATTCTTCCACCCACACCAGTGTTAGTTATGGAGGTCCACAGGGTTCTGTGTTTGGACCAATATTATTTACTTTGTAGATGCTCACCTTAGGCAATATTGTTAAGAAGCACTGCATACATTCCATTGTTATACAGATGACACTCAGTTACATTTATCTATGAAGCAAAATGAAAGTAATCAGATGGTCAAACTCCAGGCATGTCTGAAGGACATAAAGGCGTGGATGCCCTGTAACTGTATTCATTTAAATTTGGATAAAACTGAGGTTATTGTTTTTGGCCTGAAACACCTCAGAAATATACTATATAACCAGATGGTTACTCTAGATGGTATTGCCTTAGCCTCCAGTTCTACTGTAAAGAGCTTGGAGTTATTTTTGGTCATGATCAGTAACTAAATGTTTCAATAGGTTTCATAGATTAATGTAGCTGGGTGTTAGAGCAATGAAAGGTTATGCAGCGTTTCCTGATAATGTTGATTGAGTGGATCATGTACAAAGTGAATAGTATTCCTCGTACAGAACCCCGTGAAACATCCAAACTAAGTCTTGTATATCTGGAAAAACCATCACTGATGAACGAACCAGAATCTGTCTGATAAATGGGAATTAAATCAGCCTAATGATTTGTTGCATGTTCCAGTCTCTCTGATTAAATTCTGTGATCAGCAGTGTCAAATGCAGCACTGAAATCCAGCAGGACAAGTGCAGAGGCAAGTCTATTGTCTAAGGCTATAAGAAAACCACTGTTAATGTTCCCCAGTATTGTTTGCGTGCTACGATGTTTCCAAATTCTGACTGAAGTTCTTCAGAACAAACCGTTTCTGTGCAAATGGTTACATAACTGACAGATAAATTTGCAACAGCGTGTCTAAAAGATTTAAATAGAGGGGAAGTGGGATACATGCCTAAACATCTGGACCTCTAGGTAGAAATTTAATTATGGAAACCCTAGAAGCCTGTGATACATAGCATCTCTGACAGTATGGTTGGGATGGTTTAGATAAAGCAACCATCAGCATCAGCTTAGAGAGATTTATTAGGGAAAAACTGTCTGAATTATATAGTGGAGAGGATAGGGTGTATCATGGCTCCACAAGCTCCAAAAGACAAGTTGATGAAAGTGTTAGATTGTTCAATTCAGTGCAATAAATTCAGTCATCCTCTCTATAATCTTTTTGGGCTTGTCACTTTTTTGAGGAAATTTCCACACTGCAGACATTTTAGCCACATTCTGCCACAAACTGTGCTCTCCTTCACAACAATCCAGTAGGTGACACTAATGCACCTTCAAACTAGTTTGCCAAACACCAATAACAACCAAGGGGTCGTGAAGGACAGGAGAGCTGGAGTTGGATCTGTCTGTGCAGCTCAATGAAGTTGCAACAGGTGCTGCAAGCTAACATTTCCAGCTATGACAAACCAAGCTTACACCCCACCTCTTTTTCCACCACAACTGAAGAGTGTTTATGTGTGTGTCTTTGCAGTCACCTCTGTCCACATATTGAACCTCATGCGGTTTAATTGATCTGAAGGCTTGGTTTATCTGCGCTTTCCACTTTCTCTCCTTCGGGATCTCTCCATGCGGACAGTTTTCATTTAATATGTCTAGTTTTGGAGAAATATGTCTCTGAGACACCACCATGCAGAGAGTAAATGGATCTTGATTACAATGAATACCCCACAAATTTCAGAGAAAAATATCTCAAATCCCCTGTGCCTATGGATTCCCAATCTTCTCTGTTCCAATTGTTCGAAAACACACACACACACATACACACACACACACACACACACACACACGACAGGACACACAACAGGAAAGGAAAGGAAAAGATGGAAGGAAAGGGAAGAAATAGAGAGGATGAGGGTGACAGAGGTTGAAGAGGTGAGGAAAAAGGAGGCAGAAGGGGTGAGGAGAAAGAGGAAGGGGGGGGATACTCCGCCTTCTTGTTGCCCTTGAGCCAACTCCACAAGCTCTTTTTCTTATTCTTGGCTTTCTTCTCCTGCTCCTGTTGTTCATTTGCTTCTGCTTGTTCATTTGTCTCCTCGATCACCTCATCACTTGTTTTTTTGTTGCTCTTTCTACCTTTGGTCCTCCTGAAAAACTTGAAGCTCTCTTTTTGTTTTTCTTTTGGATCCAAAGGTCCTGCAGTTCCTGATTATTTTGTTTTAGTTGTTTGATTTTTTCCTGCAGGTATTTTTGTCTCCAGAGCAGTTCCTGACTTGGTCTGGTCTGCTCTTCCATGAACTTAATGTTCTCCACCATCTCTTGATTCTTGTAAGATTCTCGGAAGAGCATTTCCTCCAGCTTTTTGATCTGGAGGGATCTCCCGTTGTTCTGGTCTTGGAGTTGTGATTTCTCTGTGTGGAGAGTTTCAGTCTGATCAGTCTTGAACCTGATGATCACTTGGATGTTGACTTTCTCAGTCAGCCTGAGCTTCTCCTCCAGTTTTTTAGTCTGTTCTTCCACTGCTTGTTTGTCCTTCTGCAGAACATCTGCTTTAAGTGCTTCATAATAAATACACATAAAATCAGTTATAATAATAAAGCACAGGATATTTTTGACACCAGCAATTTAATTAAAGCAGAAGAAGGCAGATGTATTGATCAGTGATCAGGTTTTTAGCTGCACATGAACTGATCCTGATCAGAAAGTATATAAGTATTAATATTAATAATATTTGTAATGTCATGTGGTGCATTAACATGTAATCAGACGATGAATTAAAAGTGTTTAACAGTTTTAATCTACCTGGTTTAAACAAGACAGTGCGTATGTATATTATTGTACGTTGGCACATTAATAAAACTGTAATTAATATTAATTTATTAACTCCACAGCGATTTTTAACATTATTTTTGCATCTTTACTCAATTAATTCACCACAGCGGGTTAAAAACACACAGCAGGAAAGTTATTCTGACTGTTATCTGTCAGAAACTGTGATTCTGCACAGTTATTTCCTTTAAAAGAGAGAAATAAATGAGTTTAAACGGGTAAAGTAGCGTCAGTGGGCCGATTTGAACTGCCGTGGTGGTGTTAGGGAAGTCCTGAGTCATGTGACCTAGTTAGACCAATTAGGTCACATGTCAGGTCAATAGTCTTGTTGTAGTCTGTCTGCATGGGGAAATACATCTAGGCAACCATGAAACCAAGCCATTAAAGCTGCATTTAAACCTAGTAACAGCGTTTAGCTTCAGAGTAATAATAGACCATTAAGGTGTTCTTGTAATAAAGTACACTGATTTCCACTTTCAGCCTGCATAACAAAATCACACCTACAATATATTCAGTCTTTTTTGTTTTATTTAAGGGAGAAAAGAACAGAATGCTACAAAACATCCTAATAGTGCTCTGATAAAATCACA
This sequence comes from Acanthochromis polyacanthus, assembly GCF_021347895.1. Lineage (NCBI taxonomy): Eukaryota > Metazoa > Chordata > Actinopteri > Pomacentridae > Acanthochromis > Acanthochromis polyacanthus. The sequence continues at coordinate 27,260 of NW_026131299.1, forward strand.
ATCAGTGCAACAGTTGGAAAACCAATCATTATCATCATACCAGAGTCAACAGCAGTGTCACTGCTTCCATTGCATTATTACTTTGTTTAGAAAGAATGCATATGAAATCACATTGAAGACAGACTTTTTTTTGTCTTTACATATTTGTCTTAAACATTAGGCCTCTTTCCACACAAGCACTATTGTAGTGATATCCAGAGTGAAATGAGCTGAATCAATTCAGTCTTAAGTAGAGTGTCAATTTCAATGTACTTTAGAATGAAAATATTCCTATTTCTTCAGTTTTTGTTTCATGTTTGTAGGGTTAATTATGGATTGGCTTAGTTTTTGCTTTTTTTCAAAAGTTAAAGTACCAATCTTGTAGGGCTGCACAATTAATGGAATTTTGACCGCGATCACGATTTTGGCTGCCACAATTAAATTAACCTGATCGTTGGCAATATTTACATTTAAAATGCGGGCTCTGGTGCATATCTTATCAAGCCCCTTGTCAACCAGTAGTCAGCCAACCGCCAGGAGGCGAACACATGGTTAGCGCTTCATTAAGCTGCCTAAATCACAAGCGAGCGCACCCTGCAGCGGCAGCCTCAAATCAATCAGTGGAGTGGGCTGATGCATAGCCTGTATATAAAGATGGACGTAGCATCTGGCTCCAAAATTGAAGCCCACCCGGAAGTGTCAAAAACTTGCAATATCACGCCGTCCGCTAGGGTTGGCTCCAAAAAGCTTTTTCTCCATAGACCCCAATTCATTTTTGGAAAAAATAAAATTTGATAGAGTGATTTTCTACAGCTCAGGATTTTTTTCCCGTTAGTTTTCATGGTCAAAATGAGAGATCAGGTGGCCGATCTTAAAATAAATCAATACTGAATTTTAAATAAATCGTTAAAGTTGGTAGAGCCAGGGGGGTGGCTATACTTGATTAACAGTCCCATAGACTGGTCCTGCCCCGAGTTGCTCTCCGGTCCAGTCTGTTTGATGACGCTTTTTACGTCACTGGCTCCAAAAAATCCAAAATGGCGACCAGGAAGTAGCAAAATCCGGGCTTCATTTTCCCGGCGTTGAAACCAACGGGTGACATCACGGTTAGTTCACACCTGGGCTGATGAGAGCGAGTCATGTCGAGAGAAGAAAGTACAGCAGCATTTGGAGATGAGGAGCTCGTGCCTCGAAACGAATCAGCATCCATCGTCTGGACTTGTTTCAGATTCAGGGCAAGTGACGTTAAACAAGAACAAGTCATATGTAAAGAGTGCAGCAGAGTTGTGTCTGCCCCGCACAGTAACACAACTAATCTGTTTGACCATCTGAAAAACATCACAAACGCAAATATGAGGAAAGCATGAAGGCTAAAGCTAACGTTGATTCACAAAATCCCCGTCCGTGTCCAGCGGCAACCCAGACAACCATTACAGCGACTCTGCATCAGGCAACACCGTATCCAGCTACCTCCCAAAGACACACAGAGATAACGGACACAATATCGTTTTATTTGGCCAAAGACATGTGTCCAATAAATACAGTGAGCAACGAGGGCTTCAGAAAAATAGTCAAAACACAGGACAATAAATATGTGATCCCCTCGCGCAATTATTTCTCCAAAGTGTAATTGTTTCCATTGAGTTGCACTTTGTGATTGCACTCTGAATAGCACATTTTTTTTCAGTTAGCACTTGGTAAATTTTAAATTCTTGGGCACTATTATTTATCATTTATTCTTATTTAAAGTTTCATTTTGCACTGAAAACGCTTCATATATTGTTCGCTTAAAAGTAGTGCAATAAAAATACAGGTATTTTCTATAACATGATGAACAACCGTGATTAATAATCGTGATTACAATATTGATCAAAATAATCGTGATTATCATTTTGGCCATAATCGTGCAGCCCTACAATCTTGCCATGACCTCTGACTGGTATTAAGTCGTATCAAAGTGTTTTTTGCTGGTTGGCCGACTGAAGTTGCTCCAGAGTCACTTGGTTGTGAACTTTCGTAACTCCGGAAAACTGTATTAAAAAAATAAGTAAATGGTGGTGGCCAAGTCATCTGACTTTTTTAGTAGACTCAAGCTCCAAAAACATGGGTTCCCCATAATTCAACTTGAAGGCATCTATGCCTTAGACCCTGTTTGTTTTGGAACCTACCACGTTGAACCTGCCTGCAGCTCGTAACCAGATTTTCGGTTCTAAATTTGTAGATTTAGCGCTCAGTCTGAGTTAACAATGAAACCATCACTTTGGCATCATCAAGGTCATATTCACTCTTTACTCCATAGCTAGAGCAGAGAGTAAAAAGGAGATAGTAACAAGCTGTTTTCACAGTAAGAATAGGACTACCCATGATAAATAAATTAACTTTCATATGTTGAATAAGTGGAATGTCCCTTTAGGTAGAGCAGGATATGACCGTCAAATATCCACTTTGACTGTTTTGGGATCTAGATTCCAAAGTCACAAAAATATGTGACTAAAAATCACTATACTTGACTCTACAATACATTCAGTTCACACTTTAGTCACCAGTTGGAGCCTGAGTTCAAGCAGGCTACAGTTCAACTATACATTGGAAGTCTTGAGCTATTGGGCAGCAGTGGTTATGATAATGTTATTGGCTGCCCAAGCACAGCTTCTGCTGTATTAACAGGAAGCATGTCGGTTCTCAGTGAGTGTAGTGAGCTACCAATAGTGCTTATGTCACTATTTTAGAGGATAAGTTAGTTCATAGTCAGTTTGCCCTGGTAGCTATGCAGTCTTTGATGCTGTAGGAAATAGTGGTGAACTCTGCAGAATTTGTTCTGTTCAAAAACTGCATTCTAAAGGTAACGTTAGGCTTGAGAAATGTAACATACCCTCATGCAGATCTACCAGGAAGAAACAGAACAAAACTACAAATTAATTACCAAAATAAAGCTTGATTCAGCTCAGACAGGTAAAGTCTTTGTTAGGTTCAACTAAACTTAAAACACTTCTGTTCTGTGTAGCAGATTGCTACTAGGCTGGTATGGAGAGGAGGAATACAAGCCACTCATCCTTATATATGGCATTTGGACATTGCTTTGAGGCTATCCTTTAAGTCTTACTTGCATCTTTCTTTCAAATTTTTTGAGCTCCATGCCCCCATGTACAAAACTACTGCAATGTTCTACAGTTTAACTCACTTGTTATCCTTCATTTTGTCGCTGTGTATAAGACTAGGGAGCTGCTGTAATCTCTATGACTGTCTTTAAAGATCATCAGTGACGAGAAGGAACAGTTTCACAAAATATAAATACAACAGCACAAAGACAAGGATTTAAAACAGATTATTTACACGTCTTAGGGGCATGAGTTTAACTGAAAAGCTCAGAACAAAAGCAGACAGACGTGACACACAAATTGTAACAAAATAAGAATCTAATAATTTCGCTACAGACACTTATAAAAGATTGCTTTCATAACATGAATACAAAAACAACAAGCAGAAGAAATCCTATCTATAAAGGCAAGGGGGTTGAATTCTACTCCAATATAAAAATAGTTGTCATGTAAGGAAAAAAAATCAATTTTTTAAACTTTGAGCAACATTTGTAAATTTACAGCAAATGAATAATGACATGGGAAAATACAATCATTTTACTGGTCATTTGCTAAAAGTATTGGTTATTTATTTTTCTGTATTCTTCTATATGTAAAAGTGTGTTTAGACTTAATCTGAAGCTAATTTTATAAACGAAACATGGGAGTCAATGCAAAGGTGAAATTGACCAAATTTGCCAGGGCAGGCCAAATAAACTGGAAAATATCTTTGTGAGCTGAAAATGTATCAACATGAGTGAAAGATTTACACTGTCATTGCAAAACTATAATTCATAAATGTACAAAAAACACAATATAAGGGGGAGGAAAAACTGGACAAATTTAATCCTGATGGAATCCGACACCAATCAGAGGATAAATTATCACACACAGCACAAACACACCGTGATGCATAATTTCCTCGTTCACTGCAGCTAACGCCTACAGTCTGTTCTCTATTATGTTGAGACTACCTCTCTACCTACACATTCTATATGTACGGGAACCAACTCTCCAAGAGACGTCAGCTGTGGTGCATGCACTGATTGGCAACTGTGGCTGTATAAGCACCATGCATGTGTGGCCTTTCCACAGTGTCAAGCAAAAATGTGTTTATCTTGGCACTGAGTCTTGAGTGGTGTACTGTGTGTGTATACACTGACATCATTGTTGTCCATTCACAGAATAAGAAGGGAGCTGGTCTATGGGCCTGTCTCTGGATTTGTTGTGTCTCAGGATTGCAGAAACATTGGCAGCTATCTTGCCAGCGAGATTGAGTGTGGTCAAGACCCTAGCATTGTTATTCAAATGTCCAGTCACTCACATAGGGCAGGAGCAGTAGGCAGAGCTGCCAAAGGTGGTTTAGCATGGCTAGGTCACCCCAATCGCCTTCAGGTGACCTTACAGTGTGTGGAGGCCATCTGGTGAGGTTATAGACACAGCCAGCAGAGTAAGATGAGCCATGGCCAGGAGCCCAGGAACCCTTACCTCATCTGTAATGGTTTTCAAAACCCAAAAGTCCTCTTTTCACTTCTCAGGACAACAGGGAGACCTTTAGATACCTGGGTGGTTTCCAAAATTACTCTGGATAATCATTTGCACTTTCTATGTCTGTCACTGTGCCAATGGTAGCAGACCTTCAGTGCAGAGGTCTCTAACCCAAAGCAAACAAGGTCATCAGCGAGGTGAAGAAGATCACCCGGATAGGCTCTTCTTGTTCTGTTTCCTATGGAAAATAGATTGATTTTGGTGGATGACTGGCTGGTTTATGCTTGCTTGGAGTAGCAGTGCCACCAAGATGTAGCCTGATCGCTTCACAACTTGGAACACCTAGACCTGCACCTTAGTAGGAGAAGAACAGCCTCCAGTTCTTGTAATCTATAGAGTTTCTATCCATATGGTTAGATTCCAGGACATGAATCCTTTCCCTAACTCCTGAATGCCGTCAGGGCTTGTGTGTCCAGTTGACACATAGGCTGCATTCAGCCTTCTGTTTGTGGGAGCAGTTGCCCAATTAGACAGGGGGCAATGTGTTGGGCCCAGTTTTCCTTTGCCCCCTCCCCTCCACAGCCCATGACTCATTCCAGTTCCGTCCAAAAATATTGGAGGGAAAGTACTCTTGACTTTGAGGAGAATGGTGGCAGCCTGTGTTGGTCCCACCGGGTTACTCCCTGCCAGAGCAGACCAGCTGTCATTCCATGGGATTTGGAGGTGGTGCTGATGGCTTTACAGCATGAGCCTTTCGAGTTCCTTAAAATGAATTCTTATTGATTACTGCATCAGTTAAAAGAGTCGTTGAACTCTATGTCCTTTCAGAGCGTGAGGAATGCTGGGAGGTGATGTGAGGTGAAGCCCAAGCCCTGCATTATATATATAGTCTTTTTTTAGTTCTGTAAGTTTTTAGTCTTGTCTGAGTTCCACACCAGTCAGTCTACTGAGCTGCACCCTTACCACCCTCTTCAGGACAGTCAAGCAAGCCAAGCAAAGTGAGCAGTCAGACACTGTGTCTTGTCAGGGCATGGGCCCACAGGCCAGCAGGTCGGGTACAAACCAAACTGCCTGAGGCAACCTGTCAGTTAGACAGGCATTAGATTGTGGAGGAGGTCCAAAAGGCAGATAAAAAAGGATGGCTTTCTGGCCATGGCAGTGGTGTGTGCACACTCCAGAGTCTTGGTACCTAATTGGGCTTATGGCAAGGTGCATCTAAAGATTTGTGTAGCAGCCGTTGAACTGAATGCATCCATCTTTATCAGGTTCTACTGTATTCAGCAGCTCATTTGATGAATGTGTGCTAGGCTCAATGGAGCAGGTCATAGCTTTCGACATACACTACCTCTGGGACCATGGCTGCCATAAACGACTCCAGTGGAGTGGAGTGAAGTCATTTTCTTTCAAAGCAAGCCTGGAATCTTGGCAAGCTAACTGGGTGGCCCATTTGAAGTTGGCCTTAGTGTTAACTGTAAATACTTTATAGGTTCTCTGGGTAGAGAGACTATCTTTCCAACTCCAGACGAGTTGCCAATCAGTGTGTGGCCACCACAGACTTAAAGAGTATTTGTGTCAGCTGCCCCTGAGGGTCATTCCTCATATATATCAAATATGTACGATGAAGAAATAGCCTCTCCACCCAAAAACCTGGCTTACAACTGCAACCCTCCATTATCATCTATTTGGGGCAAAATAAAAGACAGCAAAAATTTGTGTCAGAAGTTTCAAAAACTGCCATATTAATGTCAAACTGGTGTGACCACACTGATGTGTTCCAGATATAGCATTTACATCGACATCAAAGTCAGAATTGCGACTTTAAAATCGGTCTTTTGAAGATTTTGATATATACATGCCATTCCAAATTAATTCTGATTATTTTAACCACTGAAGACATTATCGGAAGACAAATGTACATACTGCCCATTAAAGCTCAGTCAACAAATATTACATTTTTTGTCAGATAGACAAGTGATGGTACATTTGCTACCACACGTCTAACCCTTTTAAAAAAAAAACAAAAAAAAACAACCAAAACAGCCATTCTATAACTAAATTTAGCTGTAAACTCATGAAGCAGAACATTATTCAAAAAGAACTCTAACTATTATATAAAAATAAAGTAATGTGTAAATAATGAATCCATCTTTCTGTGAAAACACTGCCTAAAGTTACCTCACCTATTCACCCCACACTCGGCCTGTATTGCAAGTATGTTCTCCATATGAATGTGTGTGCTGGTTTTAGTATGGCTCTGCATATCCGTAGAAGGACTGCCATCTACTGGTCAAACTGTAGTTGTATACATGTGTCTGTGTATTAACAGCAACTCAAGTTTGTAAGTCAACTTCAACGTCCCCAAAAGGTTGCAGACATGCATCCATCCAATGGTTTTAAACAGAAACTGTTTCCAAAAATATATCTTTTCATACTTGTCTTGGCAGATGCATCACGAAAATATTCCTTGTAGCAAGAGGTGAAGAACCAGATAACTGTAAAATGGAGGTTAGTCCTCCATCTAACACTTCCATTATTTCATACTTTTTTCCAAACGATATCTACAGGTCTCTTTAGTAGAAAAAATGTTGACAAGTGAAATATTGACACAAATAAAAATGGTAACCATCAGATTTTCTTTGGGGGGGGATCTCTTTACTATTGAATCCAGCTGTAGGATGTGACTAAAGAACCACTATGGATGTTCAGCTCCTGATGTCAACCCCTACACTTTACTGACAGAGACTGAAGTGTCATCGATAAATGTAAAAAAAATTATTCTGACAAGCTGCTCTCTTTAGAGTAACTTTTAATACTGCCACTTCTGAAAACTGTCGGCATCAGATATCACGTCGAGTTACACTCCATCACCGAGCCAAGGCAAAGATTCCACAGCTCTGCACTGATTTCAACCTTTTATGTTAACATTTTGGGACTGAGTCTTCCGGTAATGCAGTAAGTGAGTTTAGTAGTAATAAGAGACTAGAGCAGGCTGCAGGGCCAGTTCTAGTCCAAAACAAATATGGATATGGACAGTGGAGGTTGTTCAGTTCATACGACATTGAGGGTCTATGTGCACAGATGGTTCATTTAAACCAAAGCAGCCATGAACTCCAGAAGATGAAACACACGTTCCATCTCCTAACATGGATGTGGACAGTATCAGTTTGGTCTGTCCTAAATCAATGCAGAATATTATTATTAATATTACTATATGCTTTGTAATATATTTGTTTTTCAGACTGTTGATTGTTATTATAATACAATCGGGTATTTGGAGGGGGAAGGATGCCTGAGAATGTAAGTGGGAAGACAGAGGGTTTAATTTCACAGTGGTGTGGCACAGCTTTATGTCCAAAGCAGGCAGTAACTTGACTGAAAAGGTGGAACTCTAAAAGATACTAACTTAAATAGGCTGTCCCTCTACCAGCCATTAGCTGCTGTTAACATCTATAACTCACGGGAATTTTCAACAATACATTCCAATTCATTCACTGAAGGGTTTAGTGACTAAACTTTAACTTTACTTTAGAGCTTACTTTCGATTATATTACAGTTTTAATTTAAAATATTCCTGTTTTCTTACTGTCATTGTCATGTTTGTACCTAAAACACATAATCCACATACAGTACCTCTTAAACGTATCTTTTTGCTGGTGGTAGCTACTCAACACAATACTTACAATATTGTTCTGCTTGTGTTATTACAGGCACAACTGTCAAGCTTAAATGAGATTTGCACAACATATTTCTGTCTGTTTCCACCAGGTTACTCCAGTTAAACTAAACAGTTAAGGGGCAGAGGAGAATTTGGCCTGATGTTATCACCTAACAATCCTAAAATCCTCTCTGTGGAACGTGTCTGTTGCTGTCTGTTAGGAAGGAACCTTATCTAGGCTATTCGTCATCACCATTAGAAGATGACAAGCGTGATTCTGGAGTAGTTGGCTATTGATTCACTGTGTTTTATACTTTGTTTTATGTTTATCGTTACAAAATGTTCCATAATTAAACCTTGCTGGCTTGCTACTGTAAGTTTGTTTTTCATTAAAAAGTGAAATTGCCTGTTTCAGTTCTGTTGCTGCAGACCACTCAACAGAAGAAACTGGAGCCTGTGCTCCTGAGCATCAGTCAAGTTTCTCAGTGAGAACCAGCAGCCAGGACTTCAAAGCAAGCAAGTTACTGATGGTCACAGGCTTGAACCACTACTTGGGTACGTTTCAAACTCACAGACAAGATTTGTTTTTTTTCCCAAGGAGGTAGCCCTTCATGCTGTGGCGGTCCAGATTGTAGATGTCAGCGGAAGTTGTACGTCAATGGACTGTTTCAAGCTGCAGGTTGGGTTTTACAACATCAGTGAGTGATGGGTTTAAGCAACTTAACATTTGATAGAGTCACCGCATCCCTTCTAAGCCCACAGTATGCTTCGTCTTAAAAAAATGAAATCCAAATGAAGCAGTGAGCAAGTATCCAAACTACTTCTGCAACAAACTGTCTGCACTGCAACACCAATAAAAAGTGAGGTTATCACCAAGCTGGGCTGACTCCTCCGTGATGAGGGTCCCGTACAGACAGTTTGAACCTCTCTGGGTCAGTGTGTCTGTTGACTGGATGATGCCCTCTGAGCCATGGAAGAAGAGCAGCAATGCAGAGGGATGAGCATGACAGTGGTGTGATGGTTGTCAGTTTTCAGCCAGTGACAGTGCCAGAGCTGCCTGCAGTGCTGCTCTTCGTCAATGCTGTAATCCTAACAAAATACAAAAAATAACTATAAACACCTACAAGTGACTCAAACCACACAATTTATGACACAAAAATGCTTGTATAGACTGTCTGTTATTTAAGGAGGATAAAATCTCCAAATCAAGACAAGTAAAACCCCTATATATACACTGACAGTCAATAGAAACTTTGAGACCATATTTTTAACAGAATTTTTATTTTGAAGCCCGAAACTGGATTTTCTTCATATGAATCAGTTTTTTAGCATATTGGCATACAGAAAAAAATCTAAAGTTTCAAGAATGATTTCAAAATAAAGAATTTCACAAAAGAAAACAGCACCTGCCAAACACAAAGTCACAACAATCAATACCGAGTATGGCCTCCATTTGCTTCCATGCAGGCAGCAATCCGTCGACACATGCTTGGACCAGGCTTCTGATTGTGGGTTGGGAACAGCCCATACGCCTGGCTACATCACTGTAGCTCAAACCGGCCTCCACCATACCCAGTGCCCGGAGACGTTGTTCATGTGATAGACGCGGCATGATGCTGTTCACTGCACTAACAATGGTGGCCTTTTTTGGGCCTTTATATAGGCCTTCAAAACCCATTCTCAAATTGTGCAGATACTCACTGAGTATTGTTGGTGTGTATTTGGTTCACTTTTGCAAAGTGACCAACCCATGTGCAATGAATCATGACAAAATGACAACTCATCATTACCTCAACTACCAGGGCACTAGATCATCAGTAAGTCCACAATGAATAATTACAACCCCCCTACAAGTAGAATTCTGCGTACATTTCTACCTCAAAGTTTCTATTGACTGTCAGTATACATGTAGAGAAACAAATTAATGGAAAAATCCGCCTACAACGTTTTTCTAAGGTGTTGGGTCACCATGCGCCACCAAAACAGCACCAATGCAAAGAATGGAACACTATTCTTTAAAAGGTATTCCCTCATTTCATTTTTTAATGATGGTACTATAGGGTGCTTTTTCACATTTCTGTCCAAAATCTCTCATGAATGTTCAACTGGATGGAGATCAGACGACTGTGAAGACCTCATCATAAGATCTGCTTCTTTTTCATGACCTCATGCTTATATAGAAGGACACGCTGTCATCGTGGAGAAGGCCAGATCAGGATAGAAATGTTACATCATAGGATAAAGATGATACTTAAGAACGACTTTGCATTGATTTGCAGTCCACTTCTTCCTTTTAAGTGAAGAACTGGACCCAAACCTTGTCCGAAAAATGCCTCCCATAACATAACAGAGTCATCAGATTCCCTTACTCTGGGGGTCAACAGTTCAGGTTCTTCCTTTGATTTGTCACCATTCTGTTCCACTCAAGAGAGACAGAATATGTTTCCTTTGAGTATTGTTAAAAGATGTTTTTTCTTGCCATTGACGTTACAAATGTTACTTT
>NW_026131300.1:0-37268 GCF_021347895.1 Acanthochromis polyacanthus
AAGCTAGGCTAACAGTTTCCTTTCGGTCATGGTGCATAGCTGAGCTAACAGTATTCTTCTGCTTCCACTCTTTTTTGTGAGCTCGGCTGATAGTTTAGTGAGAGTTTCTGTCTGTCTGTACCTGAGAGTGTCTGTCTGTCTGTACCTGAGAGTGTCTGTCTGTCTGTACCTCAGAGTGTCTGTCTGTCTGTACCTCAGAGTGTCTGTCTGTCTGTACCTCAGAGTGTCTGTCTGTCTGTACCTCAGAGTGTCTGTCTGTCTGTACCTCAGAGTGTCTGTCTGTCTGTACCTCAGAGTTTCCAGTCTACAGTGTGGATCCTCCACTTTAGCTCTCAGCATCTTCTCTCCTGAGTCTCCTGGATGGTTGTAGCTCAGGTCCAGCTCTCTCAGATTTGAGGTCTTCAAGCTCAGAGCTGAGGCCAGAGAAGCACAGCCTTCCTCTGTGACCAGACAGCCTGACAGCCTGCACACACAAAACAACACAAACCTGATGGACAACACTTGGATGGATGTTTCTCTCTCTCTTTTCTTCTTTGTCTTTCAGATACATTTTGCTGCACATTTCATGCGTCTCAAGCAAATCAACAATCTCAGCAATGATTAGTGGGATTTAATCATGTCAAAAATAAACCCTGACAAAGTCCTGCACAAGTTCAGTAAAAGCTCATTTGATGAATCCCATCAGCAGAAATGATTGTACTCAGGTTAGCTGTTTATCCACTGATAGAAATCACATCAGTTTCAAAGTGTGAGTCCTGACCTGAGAGCTTCCAGTTTACAGTGTGGACTCTCCAGTCCAGCAGAAAGACTCTCCACTCCTGAATCCTGCAGGTTGTTGTTACTCAGGTCCAGCTCTGTCACACTGGAGGACTGGGAGCTGAGGACTGAGGACAGAGCTCCACAGCTTCTCTCTGACAGATTACAGCCACTCAGTCTGAAGAGACAAAAAGCACATTATACTGATGAAACAGCAGCAAAATGAAAAAGGATCTTCAGTCTCCAACTACTTACACAACTTTCTTGGAGGCTTTGACCACTGGCAGCAGCCTCAGAAGAACCTCCTCTGAAGCAGAGTATTTCTTCAGGTCAAACACGTCCAGATGTTCTCCTGATGACAGTAAGATGAAGCCCAGAGCTGACCACTGAGCAGGAGACAGTTCATCTGTGGACAGACGTCCTGATCTCAGGGACTGTTGGATCTCCTCCACTAGAGAAACATCCTTCAGTTCATTCAGACAGTGGAACAGATTGATGCTTCTCTCTGCAGACACATTCTCACTGATCTTCTTCTTGATGTACTCCACTGTTTTCTGATTGGTCTGTGAGCAACTTCCTGTCTGTGTCAGCAGGCCTCGTAGGAGATTCTGATTGGTCGGCAGTGACAGACCCAGGAGGAAGCGCAGGAACAAGTCCAGGTGTCCGTTTGGACTCTGTAAGGCCTCGTCCACAGCTCTCTGGTAGAAAACTGTTGAATAACTTTGGAACATTTCAGACCAACGGGAGGTTGTTCGTTGTTGTTTTTCCAACAGGTTGATTCCAGAGTTGATGAAGGTCTGATGGACATGAAGAGCAGCCAGAAACTCGTGAACGCTCAGATGGACGAAGCAGAACACCTTGTCCTGGTACAGTCCTCTCTCCTCTTTAAAGATCTGTGTGAACACTCCTGAGTACACTGAGGCTGCTTCCACATCGATGCCACACTCTGTCAGGTCAGACTCATAGAAGATCAGGTTTCCTTTCTGCAGCTGATTAAAAGCCAGTTTTCCCAGAGACTCAATCATCCTCCTGCTGTCTGGACTCCAGTGTGGATCTGTCTCAGCTCCTCCATCATACTTGACCTTCTTGACTTTGGCCTGAACCACCAGGTGGTGGATGAACATCTCAGTCAGGGTTCTGGGCAGATCTCCTCCCTCTCTGCTTCTCAGCAGCTCCTCCAGAACTGTAGCAGTGATCCAGCAGAATACTGGGATGTGGCACATGATGTGGAGGCTTCGTGACTTCTTCATGTGGGAGATGATGTTGCTGGCCTGCTCCTCATCTCTGACTCTCTTCCTGAAGTACTCCTCCTTCTGTGGGTCGGTGAACCCTCTGACCTCCGTCACCATGTCCACACAGTCAGGAGGGATCTGATTGGCTGCTGCAGGTCGTGTGGTTATCCAGAGGCGAGCAGAGGGAAGCAGATTCCCCCTGATCAGGTTTGTCAGCAGCACATCCACTGAGGTGGACTCTCTAACATCAGTCAGGACCTCATTGTTGTGGAAGTCCAGAGGAAGGCGACACTCATCCAGACCATCAAAGATCAACACAACCTGGAAGTATTCAAAGCTGCAGATTCCTGCTGCTTTGGTTTCACTGAAGAAGTGATGAACAAGTTCCATCAAGCTGAACTTCTTCTCTTTCACCACATTCAGCTCTCTGAAAGTCAATGGAAACATGAAGTGGATGTCCTGGTTGCTTTTGTCTTCAGCCCAGTCCAGAGCCAACTTCTGTGTTAACACCGTTTTCCCGATGCCAGCCACTCCCTTTGTCATCACTGTTCTGATTGGTCCATCTCTTCCAGGTGAGCCTTTAAGGATGTCTTCTGCTCTGATGCTTCTTTCTGCTCTGTCTGCTTTCCTGGATGCTGCTTCAATCTGTCTGACCTCATGTTCATCATTGACCTCTGCAGTCCCTCCCTCTGTGATGTACAGCTCTGTGTAGATCTCATTCAGGAGGGTTTTCTGTCCTGCTTTAGCGATGCCCTCAAACACTCTCTGGAACTTCTTCTTCAGACCACATTTAAGTTCACGTCCACAAGCAGCAGCAAGTTCTAAATGAAAACACAAGAAAGAAAGAGTGAAGTAGAAGTAACCTGGATATTAAAGCACCAAAGTAGCAATAAAGTGAAGGTGACAGTTTGTCCCCTAAACACTGATTGTGTGAAGATATTCTGAGACTTTAGTAAATGTTCTGTTGATCAGCAGCTTCAGTCTTTACACAAATCCTCTTACTGCTCTGCAGACAGTCAGCCAGCTTCTCCTGCTTCATCCTCCTCAGGAACAACACTGTGATCTGCTCAAACATCTCTCTGCTGCTCCTCTCATCTTCATCATCACCCTCCAACTCCTCCTCATCCTCCCTCTGACTCTCTGACGAGCATTCTGGGTAATCTGGACTCACAAGCTTCTGCATCTTCTTCAGCTCCTTCTTCACAAAAGTCACCATGTTGTCCTCCAGCAGCTGGAACAGAGAAATGTGTCAATGAGTCCATCAGAGTCAAATCATGGAGCCAAACATCAGATCCATGTTGGACACACTGACAGTCCACTGGTCTACAAAGAGCAGCATGGAGACGTCTGAACACAACACATGGAGAACAACTTGTTGTCCATGAACTCACCATGAATATGGAGTCCAGGTGATGCTGCTGGACAGACTGAGCTCTGGGAACCTCTGAGTTCTGCTGCTCCACTCTGTGGATCAACATCAACAGTTAACTCTCACTTTATCACACAGAGACATCTTCAGGGCTTAAAGTGAAAAATAATCCTCAGCCTGAACTTTTTTGCTTTTGGGTCGGGGTACAATCTCACTAACTAGAAAGAAATTCAGCTATGTGCCTTCACAAAGTCAGACTACAGAGTATAGGAAAACCAAAAAGGTCAGTAGGTGGAGGTAGTACTCCATCTGACTACAACATGGTGCAAATATGTTTAGCAACTAATCAGTAAAAGACATGGAAAAGGACATTGATCCCCCTTTAAAGCATCATTTGCACTATTTATTCTGAAATACAACCATGTAAACAGTTAATTACCATTAATTTTTTTAAAATAATTTTTGTGGTCTTTTGTTGTCTTTATTTGATAGTCAGAGTGGAGAGGCAGACAGAAAAGCAGGGACCAGAATGAGGGGAAGACATGCAGTAAAGAGCTGGAATCCAACCCAGGATGCTGTGTTGAGCTATCTGGATGCACCGTTTATTTGAACTCCACCAAGGAACACGGCGGAGTTACTGTGACGATCGTACGTTTGTCCTGCCGTCTATTTGTCTGTGTGCAATTTTACTCAAAAAAAGTGGACCAAGGGATTTGGATGAACTTTTCAGAGAAGCTCAGAAATGAGTCAAGGACCAAGTGATCAGATTTTAGCAGTGATGCCGCTTATAGTCTGGATCCATGAATTTGTTACAGAGTTCTGTATCACTGCCAGATAGCACCACAGCGTTACTGTAACCATGACAACAACGGACTCACCTGCAGCTGGATCTCAACGTCTCTCTAAGACCCGCCCCCACTCTACTTCCATTGGCTAGTGATTTTAGTTTGGTTGAGAGCAAAAGCTGCGTTCCTCTCATTCCATTGGTTGTTACGTGAAATACTGCTGCTGCATCTTCACTGTCCAATAAATATGAGCAGATGTGTATGTATACAGGTGTGTGTGTGTGTATATTTATATACAGATATTTAAATATAGATATTTATGTATATTATATACAAATAGTCTTCTTACATGGATACATTGATTTTTTTTTAGAATAAGTTTTGCTTTGTTTTTTTATCAGTCTGACGGTGAAGCTTTTTGCATCGTGATGTCAGTCATAATGTGCACCAACTAGTGTATGTTCTGGTTAATTATTCTGTTCTATTCGAGACAAAGTCAATTAGTAGCATAGTCCTTGGTCTGAACATCTTACCCCTCTGCAGCAGGACCTGGTTCTCCTTTAAATTCAATAGGAAGAACCTTAGACCAGTCACTCTTGAAGGACACACAGCTGGATGCAGATCCAGGTCCAGGTCCAGATCCAGGTCCTGGTGGATTTCTGTCAATAATGATGCAGCAGTGATGTGATGCTGAGCTCTGACATGCAGCAGAGTCCAGTAGGCTAATGTACAGACTAACATGCAGGCTAACACGAAGGCTAACATGCATGCTAACATACAGGCTAGCATACAGGCTATCAAGGTTTATCTGATCACAGAACTTGAGTTTTTTCCAGTAAAACTATTTCTTGATATTTTAGTGAACTCAGAGTTCTTGCTGTGATCCACCTGGTTCTATTTTTAATGTCTCTGTGGATGATGTTCACATTATTAACATCACTTCTTCTAAACATTTGTTCTGTTTGATGAGGAGCCAATCTGCTATCAAACTAGCAGCTCTGAAACCTTGTTCTGAACATCTTACCTCTCTGCAGCAGGACCTGGTTCTCCTTTAAAGTCAATAGGATAACTCTTAGACCGGTCACTCTTGAAGGACACACAGCTGGATGGAGGTCCAGGTCCAGGTCCAGGTCCAGGTCCAGGTGGATTCCTGTCAATAATGATGCAGCAGTGATGTGATGCTGAGCTCTGACATGCAGCAGAGTCCTGGACAGTTAGAGATGGTGCTCTCACCTCTGAGCTTTGCTCTGGTTCTCCTGTTCCCCACACAGAGAGCTTTTAGAGGGAGGGACTCCCTCCTCTCTGTCCTCACACTCATCCATGATGCTCAACTCACAGCAGCTCACACACACTTTCTACCTTCACCTGCACAGGAAACAAACATCATTCATCCACTCATATCCTCCTGGAGAAGATCAGCTGCTGCACTTCTACTATCAGTCCAGCAGATGGAGTCATGGAGCTGCAGAGACTCACCCACAAACCCAAAGTCAGAAAGACAAAACAACAAAGAAACATCAGCAGCTCATCAAACTGACTCAAGTCCATCAATAATCTCAGAGAAATATTGACTGATTGCAGTCAATCAATAAGCTAATAATCATATTGATCCATGTTTAAACAACAGTCATCCACAGTTTGTGCTGAAATAAGAAGTGAACATGTAGAAACATGACAGAGCAGAAACAAACAGCAACATTACTGAAGTTAAAGCAGCAAACAAAGCAAACTTACACTTTATTCAAAGCGCTGAAGAAGAAGAAGAAAGTTTCCAGTCCACTCCTGGACGCTCAGACAGGTGATCTGTTTCCTGGAACCAGTCAGGACTCCACCTATGAGGAAGCAGCAGGCAGACTTTCACAATAAGAGCACATTTTACAGGCTGATTCCCACTCATTTCATGTGACCCATTATTTCTACATTCAACCTTTTTCATGTCACTCAACGTCCAACACAACTTGTACAAACCCTGTTCTTCATGAAAGCAGAAGCTCCCATCAGGCTGTAAATCCCTGACAGTTAACATTCCCTAGAATGGAATCAGTGGGACAGAACCAACATCAGCAGAGATCACACTGATGCACATTTCCCTCAACATGTCTGCTCTCAGTCTCATTTAATGCTGCATTTAAGAAACATCTGAACATTTCTAGCATCTGGTTTAAACACTGTTTAAACATTTAAACACTCAAAATAGCAACAAATGACTTGAAATAACTCCAAAAATCACCACAAAAAGGTACAAAATACCTTTAAAAATGAATAAAAACAGAAAAAGAAGCTTAATTATCACAAAAACACTGAAAATAGCAGCAAATGATGTGAAATAACCTCACAGTGACTGAAATTGCTTCAATAAAGGTCCAAAATCACTTTTAAAAAAGCAAAATGGAAATTAAAGTCACTAAATTACCATAAAACCACTGAAAATCTCAACAAATGATGTGAAATAACCTCAAAACACTTAAAAAAAAGTCACTATATTCCTACAGAAACATGTAAATTACAACAGATTCTGTAAAATATCCTCATAAAGACTGAAATCACTACAAAATGTGCAAAATCACTTTAAAAGATCTTAAATTCACATAAAAAGTCACTAAATTACCACAAAAGTACTCAAAATCTCAACAAATGATGTGAAGTAACCTCAAAAAGACTTGAAATAACACCAAAAAAATGCAAAAATTACGACAAAATGGCTCAAAATCACTTTAAAAAAATGTATAAAAATAGTTAAGTCACTAAATTATCACACAAACACTGAAAACGCAACAAATGATGTGAAATCACCTCATCCAGACTGAAACTCCATCCAAAGTTATCGTTTAATAAATGCTGTGTGAATGTTTGTGAACCGTACTGAATCTCTCTGACTTGACCATCAGCTGTTGGTTCCATGCAGACACTAATAAAACTAGTGGCTCACATCAACATAGTGTGTTTCTGAGCTCAGTTCAGGCAGCAGACTGTAGAAAGTGGAAGAAACATCCCAGTCCTCTACAAGTCACAGCTACTAACGTTCCAGTGAGGCAGCTGTCTGTTCTCTGATCAACCTGATGATTAAAGTCAACAGACTGGAGGAGATTGAGGCTTTTTAACGCTTTCATCACTGATGGTACTGACAGGGAAACAGGCAGAGATCACAGTCAAATCCACTTAGTTTGAGCAGTGGGATTCATTTTCAGACCTGGAGTTTGAGGCCTCAGACCAGCCCACTTTAGATCAGAACCCGTTCTGATTAAAATCATGTCATTAGAACCTCACATGTTCAGTCTGCTATAGAACACTGTTCTGGAAAACCTGCAGTTCACTGTATTTTTATACAATATTTACAATTCAGAACAAGTAAGGGTTGCTTTAAAACATGCAGGTTTATTTCAGATGACTTTCATCTTCTTCCCTTTCAGCTGTGTTACTTTTAATGATCAAAACAGAACGGGTCACTGTTATGGTTTGAGCATAGAAAGTGGTTCTAGTGAACTAATGCTTGTTTGTTCTCTCTGTTCCTTTACAGACAGGAATAATCCTCTCATCCCTCCTGGATCTGCTTCTGACTCTAAATCACATTCTAAAATGCTCACAGTTCTCAGCACAAACAGTCCTGCTCCACATTATTGGCACCGCTGGAATGTTTCCAGAAAATCCACTGTTTCTCCCAGAAGCTGTTGCAGTTACAAATGTTTCTGGTTTTCCACGTGTTCGTTTTCTAGTGTCACAAAGCTGGGTCTGTGTCAGAGATCATGGGTGTTCCAGCAGGACAATGAGCTGAAATGTAGCTCAGATAGCACCAAGAAATGGTTGGAGACAAAGTTCTGGAGAGTTCTGAAGTGGCAGCAGTGAGTCCAGATCTAAATCCCACTGAACACCTGTGGAGAGA
The DNA here is from genome assembly GCF_021347895.1 of Acanthochromis polyacanthus. Taxonomy (NCBI): domain Eukaryota; kingdom Metazoa; phylum Chordata; class Actinopteri; family Pomacentridae; genus Acanthochromis; species Acanthochromis polyacanthus. The sequence continues at coordinate 8,023 of NW_026131300.1, forward strand.
TCTCAGAACTGCTGTTTCTAGAAGGAACCCTTCAAACCTGAGAGACCTGGAGCAGTTTGCAGAAGAACAGTGGTCCACAACTCCATCTGAGAGGAGGAAGAAGCTTGTTGATGGTTCTAGGAAGTGACTGCTTTCAGTTTTTTCCTCCAAAGGGTGGAAACCAAACACTGAGTTCAGGTGCCAACAAAGATGTCCGGCCCATTTTCTGAGTTTTCTGCAAAATTAGCTCAATTTTGGCTTTTTTCTTCTGATTTTTGTGTTATTTTAATGCACAGGAAGGAAATAAAGACGTGTAAAACCAGAAACATTTGTAGCTGCAACAACTTCTGGGAGAAACGGTGGATTTTCTGGAAACATTCCAGCGGTGCCGATAATGTGGACCAGGACTGGATCTGTCCTTTTTCCAGACCTTCTGATCAGTTCAGCTCAGTTTCATTCATGTAGATGTGAATCATCTTCTCCTACAGAGCAGCTCTACACCAGACTCTTCATTAGATTCATTCTGATAAGATTCTCTCTGGACTTGTGGCTCATGGCTGATGTTGGTTCTGGATCTTTCTTCTGACTCTGAGGAGCTCCAAGACAAAGTTTACCAGCATCAGACTATTATTTACATTCTGTAACGTGATGTTTTACGCCACAACCACACACAATTCATTGACTTGATAATGAATTAAAGTGAACGGTGTTCTGAAGAACAGTTCAGCATCTTTCTGTATCTTTTCCATCGTCCTCATTTGTTTCTAACCGTGAGCTCGTTTCACAGAAATAGTTTCCATTTTCAGCACATTTGTCTGCTTCTGTTTCCACATTTCCTCTTTTTAATTCTTGCCTTCTTATCCTTCATCTTTCAAACACCTGTCACTGTTGTCAGGGCAACCAAGCAGGAACCCTGTTTTTTACAGATGCTGGAACAACAACAACACAACAGAATAACTTTTAGCACTACAATAATAGATATATTTATGAACACGCCTGGTCTTGTTTGACTATTTTTGTCAATAATTGTGTCAAAAAATGCCCTATGTGTGAATAATTTACACCCTTTTTCCAGGAGAAGTAGAACTTTCAAAATCTGTCAAGTATTTACCGTTCTTATGGAATTAAATACCAAAAACTGTGAGTTAGAAGCAGAAAAGGACAACAATGGAATTGAATTTTCTTCAACTTTCTTTTTATAAATTCTTGAAAAGTGCAGATTGAACATTTCTGAGATTGAAAAAATCTAATTCAAACTATTTTACAACATTTGTGGAGCTTTGTGAGTCCATGTTACAGGCTGTTATATGTGTCAATAGCCAGGAGTTTTTTATTTTAGCTGTTAGCTTCTGAAACAGCTTCTGTCCACCTGAAGACTTGACCCACATCACACACAATACAGCTCCAGTAAAAGACGGAACAAACCTGAAGATCAGGTAGGGCCGTGACATCACTGTTGTCAGGGCAACAAAGCGGGAAACAGATTTGTTCCTGATCTGACAACAGCACTTCACAGAGGGAACTAGCAGCCAAGCTGTCCAGACAACGCCCAGAACAACAAGACAAACATGTAAACTACTGGAAACACAAAGCAGGGACTAAACACACCTCTACAAGCACATCAGCATCATGAACACACCTGAGATTTGCTCTCACTGATTGGCTGAAGGATCCAAAAGCAGACACCCTGCCAGCTAAAGCAGATCAAGCAGTTTTCTAACAAGAGCTCCGTCTGGAACATGAAGCAGAGCAAGAAAACAACACAAACACATGACACACAACATCAGCTACAGCTGGATCAGTGCTCTGCTCTTATTCTGGGGACTTTAATGACTGGAATGATCCATGAACCAGATCCGGGGCTCTTCATAAACACTGGGGGCTACAGCTGGGGATGTCCGGCTCTGATGACGCCACTGAGTCCAAACAACAACCTGAGTCTCACTAAACAGCACATTTCAGTCACCAGTTTGGTGTTGAGGATAAAACAGGATCAGATGAAATGTCCAGTCCTCAGTCTGATGGGATGTCTGTGTCCTCTGGAAGAAAACTTCTCTCTGTCTGCACACTTGCTTTCAAAGACTCTGAGCCTCATGCTTGTGTTTGTTGGTGATGAAGGAGGAACCTCAGAGACTGCAATCAATCAAAGTTCTACTTACTCAGCTTCTTCCCACCAGTCCAGATCTCTGCTGTCTGGGTTTGAGCAGAAACATAGAAAATCCTGGGCTGCTTCTCCGTCACCGGTCCTCTGAGTCTGCAGGCTGCCGTCACTCTGAAACACCTCAAACACATCAGAAAGCTCCTTTATTGGACCTGATTATCACAAATCATTCACCTGCAGCTCCTTCTAGCTTCCACTCCCTTAGAAAGAACTAAACACTGATAAATCTCCTGGTCTGTGAATGTTTTCTCTATTTGGAATATGGACATTAATGCTGCCAAAATAAAATATCGGCTCTGATAAATCTGATAAACTGGACATAGTTCACCTTTTTAGACACACACAGCTCATGTGGACATGCTTCTATCGTCCTCTTCAGTTTAATTCATGTCCTCACTATAATTAATTCCCACTAACACAGAGCTGTCTATGACTTCCTGACAGAGATGAGCTAACAAGCTAACAAGCTAACAGTTGGTTTAGCAGCAGCCTCTGTTAGCTAAATGTGGCAGTTTGTGGTCTTCAATGACAACTTAAAACAACTTTTTAGACCCATGAAGGAGCGAACATGGAGCTGTGGAACCACATTTCTGCTGCTGGAACTAAACTAACAGCTAGAAAACACGTTAAAGCAGAGCTAGCCAACACGGTGCCTGGTTTCCCTCAGGGACCATGTGAGTTTCCTGCTACACATGGTCTAAAAAAAACACTAGTCACCATGATATTCCTTCTAAAATATATACAGTCACTGTTCTTTTTGAACCAAAAATACTTACATTAATGCAGATTTTAAATGAAAATATTGAATATAATTTTTTAAAAAGGTGTAAATGAACTTTGAGCTTGTCTGAAGTCAAAGCTCACTGCTCATGTCAAACCACCAGGTCACTCTTTGCTGAAGCAGACGCAGACACTTTGTGAAGCTAGATGTGGTTTTTACCCCAAAACATGGCAGAGAAGCCAAAGAAAAACCATTATTTTCAAGGAAGAAGAGTTCTTTTTTACGACAGTGACAGATAAATGCGTTTCTCATTTTATTGTGATGGCAAAGCGACACAAAGTGGAGAGAATCTACTGGACCCGTCACAAAAGCTTCCATGCTAACTACCCACCTGGTAGCACTACGGACAGAAAAAGCCCGGGACTTAAAGGCAGCTTTGGGTGAACAAGGACAGCAATAAAATCACAAAAAGCAACTGAGGCTTCATTTAGAGCTGCAGATTTTTTGATAAAGAACAAGAAAGTCTTTTGGGACGGGGAGGTGTTGAAAGAAGCAGTGATGATGGTTGCAAACACTGTGTTCAAAGACGAGAAGAACGGTCCAGATGCCATCTCCACTCTCTCCAACTGGGGGTAAGTACGAAGGTTAGAAGAATGTCGGCTGTATCTGAAAAGTTGACAGAGCAGCTGGATGGGATCTGGCTCAGTGCAGGAGGTTTAGCATTCAGTGGGACGAGTCTGTGGACAGCAGCAGTACAGCTCAGCTGATGATGTTCATCTGAATGGTGTTTGATGATTTCTCCTCTAAAGAAGAACTCCTGACACTTTTGCCCCTGCAGACAACAACAAGGGGAACTGACATCTACAGCGTGGTGAAAAGTTTCTTCATGGATAAAAACGTTAGAAAAGCTTGTTTCAGTGACGATGGACGGGGCTCCTCCATGACGGGTCGGCATGCAGCCTTCATTGTACGATGCAGAGGTGGTCCAGACTTCCCAGCATTCCTACATTACCACTGCATCGTTCACCAGCAGGCCATGTGTGCAGACGTGACCGGATCTGATCATGTGATGATTCCTGTGGTGAAGATCATCAACGCTCCAAAGACATTGAAGGTTCTGCTGGAGGAGCTGTCAGCTGAACATGGTGACCTGTTACTGCTCACAGAAACCCCATGGATCAGCAGGGAACAGGTTTGCAGCGTTTTCTGTCACTTTTGGCTGAAATCAAAGAGTTGATGCAGTCCAAAGAGGAAGACATGAGGCTGCTTGAGGACACTGAGTGGATTCTTGACCTTGATTTTTAACGGACATCACTGGAAACTGAACCATTTGAACTGTGAGCTGCAAGGCAAAGGTCAGACTGTCTCTGTAAACACATTTACAGCTGAGATGAACATTTTCTCTGCATTTACAGAGGAAAGAAGTGCAGCACTTTCCCTCCGTTCAGTCATCGCTGAATGACGATGCTTCTGACAAAGCAGTGGAAAAGTCCTCCAAGTCAGAACCAGACTGGGACCAGAGTTAGAGAACAGCTTTGGTGACTTTGATCAGCGTCAGCCATGTGTGGAATTCCTTTCAAATGCTTTCATGCAGGCAGACATGACATGCATTACTGAGCGTATAAGTCAGGGTGTCCAACATGAGGCCCGCGGGCCAAAACTGGCCTCCAGAGGGTCCAATCAGAGAAGACATGAACTGCAGACTGAAAATGAGTAAAACTATGAATTTAAAATCATTTCTAGACCAGGACAAGTTGTTCTGATCAGAAAGTCAAATACTAGATTGCACAGGGTTCTTTTGTGTCTCATCTTTGTAACATTTTTCTTGTTTTTGTTGTTTTTTTGTCTGATTTTTGTTGTTCATTTCTTGTTTTGGTTTTCGCTTTTCTCATTTTTTGTCTCATTTTTGTCGCTTTGTAAAGTTTTTGTCTCTTCTTGTTTCATTCGTGTCGCTTCTTTCAGTTTTTGTCATTTCGTGTCTCATTTTCATCAGACTGCATCTCATTTTTTAAATATTGTTTTGTTTGTTGGGTTTTTGTCTGACTTTTCTCTTTGTTATGCTGTTTTGTGTTTCCTTTTTGTCTCGCTTGTGTTTTTTGTCTTATTTTTTGTCAGTTTGTGCTCTGCTTTATTCGTTGTTTTGTGAAACCTTTTTGTGTCGTTTTGTTTCACTTTCTCTCATTTCTTCTCTTTTTTGTTTAGTTCATGTCTTTTGTCTCATTTTTTGTCATGTTGCGTCTCATTATTGTAATATTGTCTTGTTTTGTTGTTTTGTTGTCTGATGTTTGATCTGATGTTTCTTGTTTTGTGTTTCCTTTTTGTCTTGCTTGTGTTTGTCTTGTCATTTTGTGTTTTGCTTAATTGGTTGTTTTCTGAAACTTTTTGGTCCTTTTTCTGCTTTTTGTCGCTTTAACTTTTTTGTCTAATTTTTTGTCTCTGTTTTTGTTTAGTTTGTGTCTTTTGTCTCGTTTTTTGTCATGTTGTGTCTCATTGTTGTCATATTTTGTCTTGTTTTTGCCTCTTTTTGTAGTTGTGTTCATAAAGTAAATCCTCCATGGTTCAGCTCCAGGTGACTAAATGTGTTTCTTTGTAGACTCTCTGTGATCTGGAAGTTGTAATGTGGAAATGATAAACTGAGGATGAAAGTTGCTGAGATTGAACTTCTTTTTGAATGTGGCCCCTGAACTAAAATGAGTTTGAAGTTAGTTGTTTTTTTTTTAAAGATTTGGGATGATTTGTTCATAAAACTGACGATGTTAAGAAAAACGCAGCACTTTATCCAGGACATAGACGGGTCCACTGATGTGTCTGAAGCGGCACAACTTATGATGTGAGCTCGTTTTTTTTAATGGTGACATGTTCATGGAGGAAATGGTTGCTCTTTTGCCACTGACTGGTCAAACAAGAGGAGAGGACATTTGTTTGGCCCTCATGGACTTTTTCCAGGGCAGCAGCATCTACAGAGCAGCCAGACCTGAGGCCATTAGTGGTGAAGATGCAGACTCACATTAGGGAACTAAAACTGATCTACCAGTGTTTGTCTTTTCAGATTAAGCAGAATAACTAGAATAAATGTTACTTTATTTTCATTATTCTTTTTACTGTATTTACAGACGTGCTGGAGCCTGTCCAGCAAACATGCACTGGATGTCCTTTGTTCAGTTTATCCCTGAGACACTTCACAAAGTTTATCTTCTTATTTTAAATCCTGGATGAATGTGACTTTGCTTTTCCATGAGAACAAATGTGGTAAAATGTCCTGATTTCCACTGAGTGTAATTGTTTCAGCTTTGACCTTTTCTGTCAGGGCTGACTGTTGATGAACAGTTTCTGTGAATAAAGTTTTAAATTTCATTTGGTTCTACCTCATGGCTCACAAACGTAGCTCACCTAAAGAGCTGTTTGTGTGTTTTATAACGGCTGCTTTTTACCACAGAGGAACTTTTTGTCATCTATGTGCAAGACTTAATTTTTACTTTATTTTTTGGAGTAGTAGGTCAATTCATATTTATAAGCAATCTCTGAATTTATTTACATTTTTGAACTAAAGCCGACTTAGTTTTTATGTAATTTAATTAATTTCTGAAAAAGGCATTGCTTGAAAAATATTTTAAAAACTTTGAAACATCACTTTTGTTTGTTACAGAAAAGTGCAAACATGCATTCTGTGATTTACTACAATGGAGTCATTTTGTTCTGATTTTGTGAATAAAACCCGTTTTGTAATTTAATATCTATGGCAGTTTTTTTAATCTCATGACAATTGTTTGCTTTTTACTGTCAATGAGGGAAATGCAGAAAACAGCTACAAACAGATCTAGAATAAATTTTCAACAAAATCTTATTCTACTTTTATAAAAGTCTAAAGTAATCATCTTTCTATTGTAGTGCATTTAAAGTGTTTTGTTACTGAATATTACCTTTATTATTTAAATATCTTTTGCATAATTCAGTAACTTTAGGCTGCGGCCCACACAAACACATCTTTTTCTATGAGCAGTGGTAAGTTGAGTAGCCCTGCTTTAAGGTCACAAACACAATCAGACGGTTCAAAAAGTTCAGAATCTGAAGGAAAACTGAGACAGAGATAAAAGCTGCTGGTACAGCATGTTCTACCAACACAGCAGCACTGCACACAGGATCCCAGGGTTTCTAGCTCCACTTCTCCAGTCCAACATAAAACCTCACCTGTTCAGGTAAACAGGTAAAGAAAGGATTTAAGCTGGCTAATCTAACATTCCCACTTCCAGCAGCAGCGTTTTATTTGCTCACCGTTCAGCAGCTCATCCTCAGTGGGTCGGTCTGATGCTCAGTCCAGCTTCTTCTCCAGCTCTGAAAATACAACCGTCAGCTGAGAGCTTCAGCTCGGCTGTGTGTCTTCCAGGGTTGGTCTGACTGCAGTAATTCACCTGTACAGGTGTAGGGCGGGGCCAAGCTGTGCTACCATTGGCTCACTCACTTTGACTGACAGCTTATCTGTCCAATAAAAACAGAGCAGCCTGATGCTGTTTGATGGACAACAAACTATTTCAGAGTCCTGTTCTACCTGTTACACGTGGAAATCAGAGCAGAAAAACTCTACAGGCTGGTTGTTCTGACTGCTGAAGCATTCAGTAAACTCTAGTTTTTATCCACCAGTAAAGTTGTTTTATTTTCAGCCTCTACAGCTGATTTACAGTCTGAAAGAAGAGCAGAGAGACTTCCACAACATGAAGCCTTTATTCAGGACTCAGGGAGGAAATCTGCATCATCACAGCAGCAAAGAGGAAGATCAGAGGAAAAACATGAACATATACAAGAAATGTACACATTTGTAGAGTTGTTCTAAATGTCCAAACACACTGATGTTATTGTGCAGAGAAGACAGGACTTAGAGAAAGACCATCTAGAACCTTCATTAGAACCTTCATTCTAGAACCTTCATTCTAGAACCTTCATTAGAACCGTCATTCCATCCTGATGGAACCATTTCTTTACCACGTCTGATGTGGGTTTGGACTCATTGTCTGGTTGAAACATCCAACTGTGTCCAACATCAACCTTCTGCTGATGGTTTTAGGTTCTCCTGAAGAACATGGAGGTGATCCTCCTTCTTCATTGTTCCATTTACTTTGTGTAAAGCTCCAGTTCCACAGAGCATGATACTGCCACCTCCATGCTTGATGGTAGGTTTGGTGTTCTTGGGGTTAAAGGACTCATCTTCAGTTTTTCTTCTGTCTGACCACAGAACTTTCCTCCAGAAGGCCTTTTCGTTGTCCAGGTGAAATCCGTTCTTAAAAAACTCATTAAATTAAAGAATAAAATAACTAATAAAAATCCAGGAAGGCAGCAGAAGGAGAACTCTGTAGTTTGCAGCTTTTAAATGAGGTTGGAGTTGATTGTGTGAATGTGTTTTGTCCTCTCAGAGTCAAAGATAAATCTATTTTTAGGTTTGATGGTTAAACTCTGGAGCACAAATAAAGCTCCAGTAAATGTTAAATAAAGCAGGCAGTCGGTTATTGGGACAGTCTGATGAGCTGCTGTTAGTTTACATTCTGTCTTTTCTCTCTTATTGTGTTTTCATGTTGAATCTTGTTAGTTTAACTGTGAACTGATTGATAAAAAGGTCAGATCTGTAGCCCTCATGGACCAACTAAGGTCATATTATCAGACAATCAGCTCCTGCAGTTCCTCAGTCCTGGTTCCAGATGACTTTAACAACATGAGGTCCTCTGAATGTGGACTAGTACTATGAAGCATCTCCTTCTCTGTCAGATCAGAGGTTTTCTACCATTTTCTGCACCACTTTGAGGTAAATGTGTGAGATTGGAGTTTATCTGGATGAAATGAAGGAATTCATCTGCAGGTTTTAGAAATAAAAACATGAAGTGTAGCTTTTGGAGGCTGGAGATGAAGATCTAAAACTCTGATTATTGTCACAACCTCCTTCAACAATCACAGTCTTCTCATTGATAGAAATCAAACTGCAGTTCTGCACATTCAAGTCCAATAACCAGAAAACAGAGCATCAGATTCAGTTTGTTGTTGAAGGAGTGGTGGAATTCACCGCTTTAGATTTCCTCATACTTCTGGCTGATTGACGTGTTGTTTTGTTTTCAGTCACAGCCGCTCCTCAGAAACCAAAGTTTGAAGAATGTGGAAGAACTGGAACCAGAATGTATGTGACACTGAGCTGCAACCTGCCTCCACTGGTTCTGGTCCAACACAAACATGAAACCTTTACCCGTACACTACTAAATATGCTAACACTGCTAAAGATTCTAATGATGCTAACACTGCTGGTTATGCTAACACTGATGATGATTCTAAAAAGCTAATGATGCTAACACTGCTGGCTATGCTAACACTGCTAAAGATTGTAATGATGCTAACACTGCTGAAAGTGCTCCTGACTCTAATGATGTTTACAATGCTAACCTGAACCTGAACAACGAGGTGGAGCTAAAATTAAAAGAGTTTTAAACGACTCACTGCAGCAGCATGAAACGCTTCAATCAGCTGAGTTTATATGGAGTTTGTTGATTTGAGTTTGAATTGTAGTTAGCATCATTAAAGCTTTAAAACTATCAAACATTTACACTGAAGGTAGCTGCTGCTAAACGTAGCGACACACAGAGATCATTTCATGCTTCTATCATCAGATGAAGGATTCATTCATATTAATTAATCTGCTGGCTGTAGATAATTATCATCATCTGGAGCTGGACTGGCTGCTCAGCGGCGTAGTGGTTAGCACTTTCGCCTTGCAGTAAGAAGATCCCCGGTTCAAATCCCAGCCTGGGATCTTTCTGCATGGAGTTTGCATGTTCTCCCTGAGCATGCGTGGGTTTTCTCCGGGCACTCCGGCTTCCTCCCACAGTCCAAAAACATGCTGAGGTTAATTGACTACTCTAAATTGCCCGTAGGTGTGAATGTGAGTGTGATTGTTCGTCTATGTATGTAGCCCTGCGACAGACTGGCGACCTGTCCTGGGTGTCCCCTGCCTTCGCCCGAGTCAGCTGGGATAGGCTCCAGCACCCCCCGCGACCCTAGTGAGGTAAAGCGGTGTATAGAGGATGGATGGATGGATGGAGCTGGACTGATCAAATCTGACTCAAACTAATCAGCAAACAAGTTAAGTTGTTTTCCAGCAGCTGTCACTGTAAAAGTGGTGGTTTTCACTGCTTAATGTTAAAACACAGTTTGTCAGTTTATCAGGTTAACAACAGCAGAAATGTTTCTAACGTTAAACAATAAACGGTTTGATAACGTTACTAATAGAACTAATAACAGGAGTCCTCATGTCATGGCTGTCTTCCATCATGGAGATAAATGCTGCTACTTTGTTTAGCATCAGCTCAGCAGGAGAACAAACAGCAGAGTCCTACAGGAAGCAGGAGGTCCTCTCAGTGCAGCCTCCAGCTCTGCAGACACATTCTTCTCTCTGATGTGTTTCCATCCTAACAGCCACTAAAACAGACGTTCATCTGCTGCTCTACACAGTCATGAACCTCCTCAGATCTCTGAGCTTTTCTCCACAGAGTCCTCCTCCTCATAGAGCTGAACTGAGCCCAACGACCACCTGAAGCTCATGTCTGACTGTTTCCACAACCTGCTGCTTCTGTGCTCAACGACTGCTTACAATTAGTCACCAGCTGAAGTCATTTATTGTCAGCTCTCACACAGTTCATCTGGTCAACATGAAGCTGCTCTTCAGCTCCTTTCTGCAGCAGTCATTTCTGTTCTGTTTCCACCTGATGATTTACTGCCCCCCACTGGTCAAACTGAGTCACTACAACTCTCTCCATACAGTAACACTGACATTATTGCACAGCTGCTGCAGCACTGAAATGCTGCCATCATCCAGTTTGATCATGAAACCGTACATGAGACCACAGACGTTATTAAACTGACAGAAACTGAGATTGTTGGTAGTAATCACAGAACTTTCTGCCCTCCAGTGGTCACTCTGAGTCACTACAACAGCACATCACACAAAGGCTGCATTCTGAGTTTAACACTTTTTCTTTTTACTTTAAGTACCTCAGCTGTCCTTCCAAAGTACTTCCTGTTCTGTGCAGTATGAGTACATTGGGGTTGTACTACTTGGTCTTAATCATCTTAAATTTGAACGTTGCATTCAGTAAAATGAGTCGTCGTCTGTCAATGTGGTTCAACTTTCTTTCTACTGCAGGAGGATTGTGACCAGTTAAGTGTACTGGTTTATATACTCCACAATCTAACCAGATATAGAAGGACATGTGGGTATTTTGGCGTCCTACATTTGACAGATTGTGTACTGGGACATCCTAAATCTATCTCTGGCATACTGTACAGTATATTATTATGCTTTAATGCAGAAGTCCCACTGATTGAACTCAAAGACTTTAGCTTCATTTAAATAATATTTCAACTCACTTATAATCAGAGAAAATTTAAAACACGATAAAAACACGTCAGTCAGCCAACTTCCTGTCTGTTTTGACACATTAAATTTGACTCAGTGTTTTTATTATTGTGATTATTAAAGATAAAAGCTGAAATGTTGACCGTTAGTTGTCATCATGTCATTGACTGAGAACCTGCAGTGATGGACAGAAGATGAAATAAAGTGAGAGTCTGAAGCCAGACATGATGGATGAAGTCAGAGACAAACAGACTCCTGATCAGCTCCTTCATCGACATGTGAATGGATGAGTGTAGAAATAAAGGACAGAGTGAGGCTGTGGTCAGAGAGGAGGAGCTTATTAGTCCTCAGCTGTTTCCAGGAAGCTGCTGCAGCTTCATCATGGCTCATATTAACATGGACTAAATTGTTTTTACTCCTCGTTTAATGAAAGAAAAACCCACAAAGGTCACAGAAATAATCTGAATCTGACAAAAGTAATAATAAATAAAAATTCTGTGGAAATTAAACAATGAAAATCAGACACTGCTTTTGAACTGTGGTTCAACAGAATTATTTTAAAAATAAACTCATGAAACAGACCTGGACTAAAATGATGGTCCCCTTAACTTAGTATTTTGTTGCTCAACCTTTTGAGTCGATCGCTGCAATCAAACCATTCCTGTAACTGTCAGTGAGACTTCTGCTCCTCTCAGCAGGTATTTTGGTCCACTCCTCATCAGCAGATGCTCCAGGTGTCTCAGCTTTGAAGGGTTCCTTCTCCAGATGTTTCAGCTCCTTCCACAGATGTTCAATAGGATTTAGATCAGGGCTCATAGAAGGACACTTCACAACAGTCCAATGTTTTCCTCTGAGCCGTTCTTGGCCGTATTTTTATAGTTCTGTGTTTTGGCTCATTATCCTGTTACAGACCCATGACCTGTGACTGAGACCAAGCTTTCTGACACTGGGCAGCACATTTCTCTCTAGAAGACCTTGATAGTCATCAGATTTCATTGTTCCTGCACAGATTCAGACTCCCTGTTCCAGATGCAGCAAAGCAGCTCCAGAACAGAACAGATCCTCCATGTTCCACAGCAGGGACACTGTTCTTTTCTTCATAGCTCCAGAACAGAACAGATCCTCCATGTTCCACAGCAGGGACACTGTTCTTTTCTTCATAGCTCCAGAACAGAACAGATCCTCCATGTTCCACAGCAGGGACACTGTTCTTTTCTTCATGTGCTTCATTTTGTGTCTGAACATAGAGCTGATGTGTCTTTCCAAAAAGTTCCAGTGTTGTCTCGTCTGTCCAAAGGACATTCTCCCAGAAGCTTTGTGGTTTGTCAACATGCAGTTTGATAAATTCCAGTCTGGCTTTTCCAGGATTTGTTTTCAACAGTGGCGTCCTCCTTGGTGGTCTCCCATGAAGTCCACTTTGGCTCAAACAACGATGGATGGTGGATCTGACTCTGATGTACTTTGACCTTGGAGTTCACCCAGTGGCGGCTGGTGAATTTTTCTCTTGGGGGGGTGCACTTAATTTTCCAAACCAAATAGCAGTCAGCAACAGCGGAATACAAGAATTGATGTAAATGATGTTCACAGCCATTTGATGAGCTATGAGGGTACACTAAGCACTACTGCTGAGTCTAACAGACAATTAAATGCACGTAAATGTTAGCAGCTGGTGAATGTGAATTTATCTCCCAGTGTTTGATATGATTTGCTCCAGATAAGGTGTAATTGGTACACAAACCCTTAAAATCTCCTTTTCTACAATTAAACAAATTAAGAATGTATAAATATGTAAATCTATTTTTTACTTCCAAAGTAAAAAAAGAAACAATTCATTTTTCCAGCTTCAAAGAGGCCAAGTGCTTCTTCTGTCAACAACATATTTATGTTTACATACTCAAATAAACAAAAACAAATCCATACCTGTGAAACCAACAAACATTGGGCATTTTGTTAAAAACCCCTAACTATAAGGCTTAAAGCAGACAGTGCTTCTGTGAGCTAACTTTTACATGAACAACCTTACATGACAATGAGAAAACAGCAAATCTGCAGATTTAAGAACAAAGCAATAAAAAAATAGTGAAACCATTAGACATTATACTCTGTATAACTGTGCATGTGACAAATAAAACCTTCTTATCTTATCTTAGGCTTTGAGCCCAAAGTGCTTCTGTCAACTAACATTAAATATTTATAATGAAAATAAAGAAAAACAGGAATTCCTCAGATTTCAGAACAGATGAAGATCAACAGGCTTTGAGTCTAAAGTGCCACTTGTGTCAACTAACATTTATATTTACATTATTAAATGACAAAAAGTAAATCCTCACATTTTAGAGATTAAAGCCAGCACCTCTCCATCTGTGTTCTCTGCTCGCTCTCTGCTGCCACCCCATGGCCGGTGGTGTGTAAAGCTCTGATCGCTCAGCAGGGCGCTGTCAGTCTGCTGTCTGCTGTCTCTTGTATTGAAGAGGAACGAACTGCGCATGTCAAAGTTATAACGAGAGTCAATGGGGAAAGATGAGTGCGCCCCGGCCGGATATGACGTTTCTAATCTGACTTTTTATGACAAATTATACATCTTAGTAACTCTCTACAGGCTCTATTATCCATTTTGCTTGTTAAAAACATAGGATATATATGTAAATGTAATTTTAAAAAGGTTTTATTAAAGGAAGGGCTGTGACTCTACATGATGTGAGACAGAGACCATCTGAAAAATATAGACGACACAGACAACATACAATTCACACATGAAGAAGAAATAAACCAGACCATTTCATTTTTGGACATAAACATACATCACAGACAAGACGGCAGCATCAAAATAACAGTTTACAGAAAGCCTACACACACGGACCAGAACCTGCTCTGGACATCAGAACATCCCACAGCACACAAATTATCAGAAGTCAGAACACTCTACGAACAGACCAGCATAATAACGGACGATAGAGACAGACAGGAGGAGGAAGAACACATCAAGAATGCACTTACAAACTGCCAATATCCAACATGGGCTATAACCAAAGGAAAACAACAAGCAGAAACCAAAGAGAAAAAACTAAAGGAAGCAAAATCAAAGACACACAGAAATCAGACAATAAAAATAAGGATTTAATCACCATTCCATATATCCGTAACAGAACCAATACAACACATTATGAGGAGACTTAACATCAACACAGCAGTAAAACCACACAGAAAACTCCAGCAGCTGTTAGTTCATCCCAAAGACAGAATAGAACCAGACAATAAATGTAACATCATCTGTGAAAGACCGTGTAAATCATGTAACAACACATACATTGGTGAAACAGGCAGGTCATTCCAAACAAGAAGAAAGGAACACCAAACAGAATGTCAAAAGGAAACAACTGGACGTTTCACATGAGCACAACAAGAAAAAGCCGAACAAGAAAATAAGAAATCAGCCATCACAGATCACTGCAGGAGACAAAACCACTTTATGGACTGGGACGGGGGAGGATTATAGCCTCAGAGACAAATAAACTGAAACTATGGATCAAGGAAGCCATCGAGATCAGGAAGTGGGGGGGCTGCACCATGAACCGGGACGAGGGGGATTACATCCTCTCCCATATGGGACACCATCCTCCAGAGACCTCCAGCTGTTTTTGTTTAATTTGGTCATTTTGTGTCTCATTGAGGCTCATTTTCATCATTTTGTCTCTAACCTTGGTCACATTTTGTCTTTAGGATTGTTTTTAACTCCTCATTTTTCGTGCTTTTAAAGTTTTTAGTTCCATTGTGGACATTTTGTGTCTCATTTAGATCATTTTTTGTTCCATTTTGGACATTTTGTGTCTCATTTAGATCATTTTTTGTATCATTTTGGACATTTTGTGTCTCATTTAGATCATTTTTTGTTCCATTGTGGACATTTTGTGTCTCATTTAGATCATTTTTTGTATCATTTTGGACATTTTCCATCTGTTTAAGGTTTTTCTGTTCCATTTTATGTCTCATTTTGTGCATTTCAGTCTGTTTTTAGTTTAAAAAAGTGTCCTAAATCAGACTGTAAATGATATATGAACAAACCTTTCTGTAAAAACTTTCAGAATGTTGAATAGAATAAATGTGGACTGACTAGGTAACCTTACAGAACCTTTACTGTTGTGATGTACGCATTAACCTGACTTTATACACTCAGAGAAAAAATATATATCTAACCATTGTGATAGGGATAAATAGAAGTTCCAATCTGTTGATTTTAATTGCAGGATAATGCTTTATTAAAATATATCTCAGCAGGGAAATAGCAATATCCATTAAATCATCAGACAATGAATCAATAGTTAGTTCATATTTCAGTGGCTCGTCATGATTCCTAACTGCTACTATGCTTTCATAGAAGAAGAGTAATAATCGCCCACATTCTGTCATTTGGAGGGGCAGAGCAGACGGTGTGTCCACATCCGGCTGATCACCTGAAGAACGACGAGCCTCTGAGCCTCCAGGGGGAAGCAGAGAGAGTTCAGTCCAGATTTAGATCTGCTTGTGTCCTTTTTTGTTGTTTGGGCCAATAAAAACTTTGTTATAATCCTCTCTGGTGTCGTTCCTTTGGAAATGATAGAGTTCAGTAATGTCCCTTCAGTCAGTGTTATTTTTAGAATCCTCAAACAGCAGTCAGAGCAGTCCTTCAGTCCATAATCCCAGTAGAACACATATTCTTTGCAGATCATGTTCAATCACCCGTCCAAAGTTCTGTGGTAAAATCCCTCATGCTCAGAACTGTTGTCTGGTTTGCATCAAGTGACTCCCCCACAACAACTCCCAACAAATATATTCCAACAGGTGCATTTTATGACATCACTGCTTCTCTTCAGAATTTGCATATACGGTGACATCATATTCAATTTACATACGTGATGACATCACACTTTAATTTACATACACGATGACAGCAGACATCCTCCCCCCTCCTCACTTGTGCACTTCCCCCATCCACCGCCTTCATGGCCCCCGCGTGGTCCGGATGAACCAAAACCAGCTGTTTATCCTGTTCAGCCCTTTCATCCGGTCTATTCATGTATTTGGTTCATCTGCAGCCCAGCACAGGCTTCAGGTGGAGAAACAGGAGAAGCTGATGTCAGCGTCTAACTCTCACTAACACCCACACTGTACATTTCTGCACAACGCACACAGACTGACAAGAAATCCCCCAAAATCTATCCAGAGCTAATGAACCTTTACTGTGAGCATTTAGTTCAAGTTTATCTTAGTTCCAGACTACTTGCTCCATGACCAAGTTAGTAATCTCTTGGTTTCCATGGTGATCAAACTCTTCTGTAAACATCTCCATTTCATAGAGATCAAAACCTTCAAAGCATTCCCATTTTCATAGTAATAAAAACCTTAACCCCATTAATCTCCTCTGGTAACCAAAGCCCTCACTGCTCACAGAGAGATGCTGCCCCCATGTGGTCGCTTCAAAACACAATCAAACAATCCTCTTTGTTGCAATGAGACTCTGCTGTGACTCAGCTGCTGCTAAACCAGGATTATAAAAGACAAGTATTTAAAATAATCATCTCATCACTTTACAGTGAGGCACTCTTCTGATTTTTACACTGTTTCAACATTTAAAGAAGATAAAAAACAGGCATTAGGGTAGTTCACACACATTCATCAGGTTCTAGCATTATTTGATGATAAATCACAGGTTCTAATCTCATACTGTGTTCCCTTATTTTCTGTCACTCTGCCAGAGCCCCATTCTTACGGCTGATTCATGGATCTCATACCTGTATGATTCCTGACAGACTTTAAATGTATTTTTATAATCCTGTTAAATGTTGAGTAGAATAAAGCAGATGAAAAACAAACAGATGATATAATGTGTGTTTGTAATGAAGGATTTTTAGTTCTCATTTCATCACTAGAACAGGACTTAAAGACTCACATCAGGATCAAGTGTGGCTGCACAAAAAGCTGATTTTCACTGGACAATAATGTGTGAAAGTCTGTCAGCAGTTTGGAGATTCACTGCTTCCTCTCTCATTTCACACTTTGTGCAGCTCAAATGCTTTTAGTTCCAGTGAGCGTCAGAGGAACACCACATCCTGATTTTCACTCTCATGGCTAAAATACCTGGCTCACCTTTTTCAGGTGGGGGACTTGACTTTAGGGGACAGCCTGTAGGTCCTTCCACCTTCTAGAACGAGGTTCTGGGCAAACTTCAGTGTTTGTCTGTGGAAGGCGGGACCAGCGTCTGGCCTTTGGTTGGGCGGGGTTTAAGCCTCTGGGGAGTTTAGTCCCTGAGCTCGGTTATGCTCAAACCTTTGATTCAATACGTTGAATTTGGTACCAGATCCACCACACTGAAACCCCACCTTAAATTAGAGGGAACTCCTGTTGAAGTATTGTGTAAAACCTTTTAAGAGTTTCTCTAAAGTCCTATTAAAGTTTGTCTGATCAAAGATTGAAACTGACACATCAGAGTTCAGATCAGCTGACAGTGATGCTCTGAGCTGCTGTTTGTCTTCATTGTGTTTTCTTTCTGTGTGTGTGTGTGTGTGCTGAATGCCTGCTGTTGACTGAAAGAATTTAGTCATGGGTTGTCATCAGTCCAAATCAGGCCAGACTCATTTTTCAAATGTGAAATCAATCAATAATTCTCATAAAACACAATCTTTTTGTTTTCACCAACATTCTTTTTATTATTTTCACAACATAACAAAGATAACATCTGAACAAAGCAATTACTCTTATTAAACGAATTAAACTAATTTAACACCCCCCCCCCCCTCCCAGATTACTCAGGTTCTTGGTTGTGGATCCAGTTAATGAGTAATAGTCCATGTCACTTCACCAGATTGGAAAACGGGAAAATCAACCCCCCCACATACATTTCTACCTGATTCATGAATTCCTGCAGAGGGCCTTTGTTTCCATGTCCCCTGGTTCTTCCATCATGACACATCTGTTCTTGAAACCTAGTTCATGAAGGGCTCCCATATCTGATGAAAATGATGCTGTTGGTGTTTTCTTGTCTGTCATTTTCTCTAAGGGTAGAGTTGAAGATCGCTCAGACAGCCACCTGCTCACTCCTCTTCTCATGGTTTTCCATCAAAGGGCCTTTACTCGCTTTGCCATTAGTTTACATCAATCTACAAGTATTTGTTGATTCTTTTTAACTTCATATTATCTGGATATAAGCCTAATATGAATAGCTGTGGGACTAAAGGTCCTTAAATCTGTAAGATATTTTCAATACACTGTTTCACTTCTGGCCAGAAGTTTTCTATTTCCATACATTGCCAAATACAATGAAAAAGTCTACCTTTTCCTTTGTCACACTTAACACCGGTATCAGGTATAGTGTTATTATATCTGTTCAGTTTTTCAGGAGTTATATACGTTCACATCAACCAATCATACTGCAGTATCCTTAGAGTGTCAGTAGTTCTCAGCTGTGCTTCAGTTCATGCCTCCTCCCACTTTTCCATTCAGATGTCCTCCTGTAGGTCCTCCCTCCATGCCTCCAGACGTTCCACACATGTTTCTGTACTTCCATCTACCAGGCATCTATACATTTTGGAGATCAAACCCCTCCTTAAACAGTTGATATTCATTAGTTTTTCTATGGCAGACATTTCAGGGATGTGTAACGTTTGATTCTGGTGCCTTCTGATGAAATTTCTCAACTGTAGGGATTTAAAAGTGATTACGGGGTATACTGAATTTATCAACTGTTTCTACAAATGTCATCAGCACCTTTTGTGTATTGTAAAGATCTCCTATTTGTCTCAGTCCTCTGGTAGCCCAACATTTAAACCCCCCGTCTATTTTTCCTGGAGGGAAGGAGTCATTTCTCCATGTTGGGCTGCAGACGGAGAGAGAGGACGTTTCTCCCAGATATTGTTGAACTTGATGCCACTGTAATCATATTTTTACTACAGGGTTTTTGTATTCTTTTTAAGGATTCTAGTGCTTGCTGAATAAAGGTATACTGGGGGGGACAGGCTTAGCTGGAGTTCCTCTAACTCTTTCCATAGAGGAGCATCTCTTTCCGTGAAGTAAAACATCAGTGTTCTGAGCTGTGCTGCCCAGTAATACCACAGTGGACTGGGACAGCTGAGTCCCCCTCTATCAAAAGGTCAGAACAATCGCGAGAGTCGTGTCCGAGGACGTCTGTTATTCCATAAAAATCTAACAATTTTTGAAGCTGAGTGAACAGGTTACTTGGAGGGGAAGTGGAATATTTAGAAGCAAATACAACAATTGAGGCAATATGTTCATTGTAAGGACGTTTATTTTCCCTATCAGTGACATTGGTATGGGCGGCCACCTGTCCAGAGACTTTGAGATTTCTGGAATTAATAGTTCATCATTATTGGCAGCAATATATTTAAGTTGTGGGACAATTTGGATGCCCAGGTATGTAAAACAATCTACGATGTTACACTGAGGGGCAGTTTTAGGGGGCATTTACTTTCTAACGGGTTTAGAAGCATTATTGGTGATTTGGATCTGTTTCATTTGTTTCCTGAAGATTCTCCAAATACATGAATGAGTTCTAATCATTCAGGAATAGATTTTTCCTTCGTTTTCAGAAATATTATGACATCATCCTCATTCCTGTGGTCCAGTTGATCTACCAGTTCTGTCTGGGTGTTCTTACTGCTGTTGCCAGTGGTTCTATAGCCATAATAAATAGCAGAGGGGATCAGGGCTCTCCCTGTCTACATCCTCTTTGTATCTTAATGCTTTTGGATATATTAGGACTGGTCATAATTTCAGCGTATTTTTCTGTATAAAGTAGTTTTATCCATTAATTAAGATTTTCTCCAAAACGTTGAAGGATTTCAGATAAATAGGACCATTCAACTCTGTCCAATGCTTTTTCCACGTCTAGTGACAGTAATGCTGGATCTGCTGCTCCTTTGTCCTCATGTCATATTAACATTATGGAAGCCTTGCCTACCTCGTACGAAGCCATTTGGATCTTTGTCAGTAATGTCTGGCATTATATTCTCCAGTCTCCTGGCTATTATTTTACTCAGAAGTTTTAAATCCACATTTAATAGACTGACTGGCCTAAAGTTTTACACTTGTTATTTGCTTTGCCTGGTTTTGGCAGCAGCGTGATCAGAGCTCCTCTTAAGGATGTTGGGAGGATTCCATTGTGAAAAGATTCCTTCAACCTTTCTAACAGTGGTGTTAACAGTCTATGTGTGAACTTCTTATAAACCTCTATGGTATCCCATCTGGTCCAGGGTTTTTCCTCCTTTGATGTCATCAATGGCTACAGATCATTCCACTAAAGTTACATCTTTCTCCACTTCTCCTTTCATTACGTCTGCTATCCTGGGGATTTGAATTTTGTCTAAGAAATGATTCAGTTCAGTTGTGTTTGGGTCAGTTTCTGAGCTATAAAGCTTTTCATAAAATGTCATTGATTTCCACTGGGTCCACAATATTTCCATGATCCTTTGTAGTGAGCTTATGAGTCTTTCATTCTGTAACTGTTTGATGCACCATGCCAGCACTCTGCCAGGTTTTTACCGTGATCGTAGAATGTCTGCTTCAGTCACAATAAACTTGATAAAGCTTTTGTAGCAGATATTTCATTGTACTGTGTTTTAAGCTGAACTAATTCTTGGTGAGTCTCTTTAGACCCTAACTGATCATATTCTTCTTCTAATCTTTCTTTCTAATGGTTTTGTTTTCCTGTAGGTTTCTTTGGCTTTAGAACTCGTAATGTTAATTATTTGTCCTGAATAAAAGCCTTAAATGCTTCCCATCTGATACTCCCTGAGGTTTGGGTTGTATTTGTTTCAAAATAGTATTTTATTTGTTCCTCCAGGAAAGTGACAAAGCCAGTATCTGCCATCCCTTTAGTTTAAATCTGCATTTAGGAAGATCACTGGTCAATCTGGGATCATAACAGACTAAAGAGGTTGGAGCGTGGTCTGACAGGAGGACGGCATCGTAGGAAACATTCTTTATTTGACATCTTAGTAGTGCTGAAAGCAGAAAGAAATCTATGCAGGAATATGACTGCTGTGTACTGGAGGAACATGAGTGTTTTTTCATTCGCCAAACATCAACTAGATTCATTTCTTTGATGAAATTATGAATGACTTCTCTGCTTCTCAAATGTGATTGGTCCATTCCTGTACTTTTGTCTTTACGTGGATCTAAAGTGAAATTAAAGTCGCCTGCCATAAAACAAGCTCCAGGTAAAGAAGCAATAGTAAGAAATAAGTTCTGGAAAAACTGGGGTTCATCTGCATTTGGAGCATAAATATTGATCAGAATCCTCCTAAAAGCCAATCTAAATCTAACTGTGATGCATCCCCAGCTAAAATGAAATCTGATGCGTCTCCACTGGTCAGTGTAGCAGGAATTCAGTCATTAGCCAGAGCTAAGAACACAGAGGAGAAACCTGAGATCAGTGCTGTTCTTCAGGAAGAATTGACTCAGATAAAGAATAAAGAAGATGAATGTGGACTGAACAGAACCTGACTCAGGATCAGGCTCAGTTTCAGGAGACAGTGATGAAGAGAAAGGACTGAGTCATGATGAGTTGATGAACAATGATGAACAGTCTGGGCGTCCTTCACCTGTTTTTATTCACAGTGATCAGACAGAGGAGTCAGAACCTTCTAAACTAGTCCAGCTTCCCCTAAATGCATTGTCATTCCCACAGCTGTGTGTGCACGTTAAACATGTACTGCTGAACCTTACAAGCTTCATGTTTGTGTAGGTCAGCAGACACAGATTGTTCCAAGAACAATGATTTGTTGAAATATCTGACATTTAGTCAAAGTTCAAACTTGACAGTTTTTGACCAAATAATGAAATAAAAACATCTCAGTTTGGATCAGAAATCTCTGAAATCAGTTGTTCCTGAAAACACAATATTTCAGGAATATTTCATGAGGAAAAATCATCCTGTGATGGATTTTCTTCCATCATTTCTGATGTAGAAATGATGTGGAAGCCACAGGTTGTGGTGTCTGCTGGATGTGGAGCTCCTCTCCACTAACCCTGGTCGCTCTGTTGGAGAGAAGAGGATCAGACAGCAGGGGGCGTAGTTGTGATGGAGGCTTTAATAGCTGCAGCTGTTCCTGCATGTCCAACCTTCAACAGCAGCAAAACAAACAGAATCCTTGTGTTTGTCTGTGTTAACATTCACTGTGGACTGTTGATAAAGTGGCTGAGATGAAGCAAACATACATGTCACACATGCTGGAACACGCTTCAAAACAGCAGCATTCTCCTTCCATTCATGGAGCAAAAACAAGCACTAAGCTCCACGTGCAGCTGCTAACCCTGAGGAAATGCTAGCATGTCCCAGTGCACAAACACAGAGCTAGCTGGGCTCATTTTAAAGACATGAAGGTTGAAGTGAAGCAGAGCTCCTGCAGCCACACTTTGGACAAAATGCAGGAAAAGAAAAAGAAAAGCTCTGAGCAGCACAACTTTGTGACGTCTACAAACGCTCCCTCAGAGCTGCTTTGACCCTCGTGTCGTCCTGAGGCTCAGATTGACCCGTTTGAAGTTTAAAATGTGGAGAAAAATAGAGATTTACACGGAGAAACTTCTGATGTCCACATTTGAACATTTCTGGGGAATTTTTCAACATTTTTTGGTGGAAAAAAGAGAAAAGTTCAAAATGTTTGTAAAGAACATTCACATAAAAATCAACCAAAATCCAGTAAATTCTCTGGATTTTGGTTGATTTTTATGTGAATGTTCTTAAAGAAAATATCAGAAGTTTTACTGATTAATATGGAATCACTTTAGATATTTTTAGGGTTTTTTTTTTTAAAGATTTTTACTCATTTTTGTAAATTATTTACAAGAATTTTCTTGCCAAATTTGGGGGATTTTGTTTTGTTTTTAAATAAAACTTTGAAGGAATTATTGGAATTTTCTTCCTGAAGATTTTTACACATTTTCAGAAATTTGTTGAATTTTTTTGCTGAATTTTTGCATTTTTTTGCTGAATTTTTGTCTTTTTTCAGATCAGGAAACAATATTTGTGGTGAATGAAGACAACAGGAGGGTTAAAGTCAGACGATGGCGTTGGTTCTTCTGGAAGTAAATGTGAATTTTTCCAACATAAAGTGAGAGAAAACTCAGTAGATTGTGGTCAAAGAATGTGTCAGAAAGCCAAAGAATGAGAAAGACAGCTTGATGAATGATATGAATGAGTGTTGTAAAATGAATGTGTTCTCTGAGAGGAAGAAAGAAGAAGTGATTGGGTTCCAATCTAAAGGAGATGAATTGGATTGGAATAAAGCACCAGGTGCATTTCTAGCATCCAGAGCTAAATGGATGGAAGATGGGGAGAAAAACAGTTCCTATTTCAGTGGATTAGAGAGAAATGCAATCAGCCTCTAAATGTTGATGATCAAACTGGGAGCAATCCAGAAGAAAGAGCAGATGAAAGATTTAGATTCTATCAGCATTTACATTCAGCAGCTTTTTCTTTCAAAGTCAAAGCATTTCTTCCTCAGACTGACTTTAAAAGCACGTGTTTGGAGAGATTGATAGAGCTGGAATGAAAATGTCTTTGGGGAAATCAGCGGCTCCAGATGGACTTACAACCAACTTTGATCCGTTTTTCTGGGCTCATATTAGAGAAGGACTGTTTGAAGCATTCAAAGAAGCTTTCAATCAGGGAGTCACACTCATTTTAGTTCAGGTTCCACATTTAGCCCAGTTTGATCTCAAGTGGGCCGGAGCGCTTTTTACTACAAAAGTCAGATGAAAAAAGACACAAAATGAGACAAAAAGCAGAGAAAATATTGTGAAAATGAGACAGAAAAGGACCAAAGAACAATCTAGTGTTTGACTTTGTGATCATGGTCTAGAAATGGTTTTAAATGGATCCTTTGACTCATTTCCAATCTGCAGTTCATGTCTTCTCTGGAATTTGGACACTTTGATGATGATTGATGGATTGTGCTCATTTGGTAGAGGATGCTGCTTTTACACTCTTTCTACATTCATTGAAAGCTTCTGACGAGCTTCAGCACCACTTTATTTGACATTCACTGCATTATTTTGGATGGAAAATTCATTCATATGCTCTCAGTGTTGTCCAGCAGAATTCCTTCAATGTGGAACTACTAGAAGATGAGATGTTAACAGGAGCAAACACCAAGGAGACCCATCAGTCCTCTGCTGTTTATTATTAGCTCTGGATATCAACCCTCCTGTTGGCTTCATTTACGCCACCAAAAAACAGGAAAAAAATCCAGAAATTCAGCAAAAAAATTCACCAAATTTATGGAAATGTGCAAAAACCTTCAGGAAGAAAATTCCAAGAATTCCTTAAAAGTTTTATTTAAAAAACAACAAAACAAAATCCCTCTAATTTGGCAGGAAAATTCTTGTAAATATTTTCAAAAAATGAGTAAAAATCTTCCAAAAATCCTAAAAATATCTAAAGTGATTCCATATTTATCAGTAAAACTTCTGATATTTTCTTTAAGAACATTCACATAAAAATCAACCAAAATCCAGAGAATTTACTGGATTTTGGTTGATTTTTATGTGAATGTTCTTTAGAAACATTTCTTCTTTTTCCACCAAAAAATGTTCAAAAATGTCCCAAAAATGTTCAAATGTGGACATCAGAAGTTTGACTGTGGAAATATTTATTATTTTCCACATTTTCAAACTTTAAAAGGACACGAGGGTTAAAATAGTGAAAGTCTAAAAGCATTTAATAAGGACACAGTCACAGATGATCCAACATTATTTTAAAGCTGTGTGTATTTTCCAGAAGCCTCAGGGTTTGATTGAAACTAAATGTGAGATCTGATCCATTCACCAGAAAACACAAAGTTTACTTCAGAATATTCCAGTAAAAATGAGCTGAAACATTTGGAGAAACTATCAGTAAAATCTGATGAACAGGGAAACTTCTAACATTCTGATTGGTGGAAATCAAATGTAAAATCCTTGAAGATCTGCTTCCAAAGGAATCTTTGATATTTGGTAGAATATTGAGGACAGAAATGGAAGGATTTCAGGATGGATTTATCCAGCAGATTCTTGATGTGTTTCACATGGATGGATGAAGAAAATCCAGCAGATTGACTGTGATGTGATTTGATGCTAAAAGGTGATGTGGTAAAATGAGTAGAGGAGGGGCTTTGAATGTCACTGATGGACAAACAATGAATGGTTCCATGAAATGACTTTAGAAAACAGGAACATTATCTGTGCTTTACCTTAGCGCCTCATCTTTGTCTCATTCTCTTTAACATGTCATTTCCATCCTTTAAATGATCCCATTTCCACATGCAGCTGTTCTTCTCCTGGAAAATGCTTTAGAAGCAGAACTTCAGTCCACACAAAGCTACAATGTGGAAGAACAGGAGGATTTGTACAGGAGGAAATGTGTCTTTGTGAA
The DNA here is from genome assembly GCF_021347895.1 of Acanthochromis polyacanthus. Taxonomy (NCBI): domain Eukaryota; kingdom Metazoa; phylum Chordata; class Actinopteri; family Pomacentridae; genus Acanthochromis; species Acanthochromis polyacanthus. The sequence goes on from NW_026131300.1 coordinate 33,671, forward strand.
GGATTGGATGGAGAAAGGAACACATTGAATGGATGAAGATGTTCTAGTGATTTTCAAAGTAAACTGACTTCAGATTGCTGCTAGAAACAACATTCTCTGCTAATCAAAGCTGTTCCAGTGATCAAAGGAATGTTCCAGAATTCATGTGAACTCCTCATTCTAACACGCTGTTTATTGACAGAGAAACATTTTGACACGTTAAATGTTAGAACAACATTGTGAGATGATCAGGAACTAAAGAATGTTTTCCTCTTCCTGCTCAAAGAAAAGTTGGATCTCCAACATTTCCACAGACTGACTCTATCAAAGTCACAAGCAGATATTTGTCTTTTCCTTTCTGAGCTCAAATGAAAGAAGTTCATTTCTAAACTCTTTCTGATGTTTCTCCATGTAGAGAATGTTCCAGAAGGAGATTTCATGTGGAGAAGAACACATGCACATTGATGGAGAAGATGTGAACCTCCAGAACATCTGTTCTCCTCCTGAACTATTGTGAGGAGCTTTAGGGACACAATCATGAATGGTTGCTAACAAACAACGTTCAACCTGTCTGTGAATACAATTCTATCAAGTTTGCTCTCTTTATGCACAACAAACATCTGGAATTTATGTGGAATCCTAGAATGAGAACTGCTGAGTTTTAGACACACAGATGTAGATTTTTGAAGGCTGCTCTGAGTTTGAAACTTTTCTTTTCCTCCTTAATCAAACGCTCAAATAGAAGTTCCTTCAGACTGTCTCAGATTCTCATGTTATAAACTGATGAACCCCTGAGAAGTTCATTTATTTCAAGCTGTCTGATTTGATTATTCTCTTTCTTCTTTTCTGCTTCTCTTCTGCTTGGACCAGTGGAATTGTAGGACACAGTTGGTGCCTATTTGTTGTTCAATTATGCTTCATAAAAGATAAAACAACAAAAAACTTGGGGAGCCAAATATCCCAGAATGCATTTAGAGCAGCAGCAAAGAGCGAGGAGGAAACTTTCAGAGGAAACTCAAGTATTTTGGGAATCCTGCTGTTATTGTGACACTAAATGTAGTTTTCAGATGATCTGAGGTGAGAAAGTGGTTGTAAAAAGGTCCAATGTGTGGTGAGTTTGTCCAGATGAAGCTGATTAAAAATGAGCTCCAACGCTTTCAGAGATGTGAGGTCCAGGTTAGACAGCTCTGATGGACGCTCAGCCTCACTGTAGAGCTCCTTATCTGGACCAGACTTTACAATCTGCTGCTCTGACGCTTCTATAGCGCTTCAACAGGATATTAGGAGTTTCTGTGGATCCAACCGTCACACTTTGACCTCACACTTTATTTGGATTGTTCACAGAAAAATCACTTTGAAAGAAGTTCAAGTTCACAACTTTAGATTGTTCATGTTTTACTCGCTCACTGACTGTGATCATAAGAACAGATAGAAATTAAAACAGAGAAGATCATTTATTTACAAGTTTGGTTTCTGAGTCTTTTCACCACTAAAATATGGAGTTTTTCTTCTAGTCTTTGGAGTTCTTTATATCTGCTTTTAGGGATAAATTTAATGAAATAGAATTAAAAATGGAGACAAAAAGATCAAAATAAAAGCATCAGTTTTACTGCTTTGCTAAAGATCTTTTTTCTGTTTTCATTTCTGCCGTGGAAGAGGATAAACGTTGATTATTCAACATGGAAAATTAAATTCCACTGATCAACAAATAAGCAAACAAACATGAAGATCAAAGTGTGTTATTAGTCATTTATCGAATAAAAAAGAAAGTTAGAATAGTTTAAAAGCCACAGGCAGAGCAAATAAAAGTGGAGAAAGACGTATTAAAATCATTGATCTTGTTCAGGAAAAATCAACCACTGCAATGAAAATAAAAACTAAGTTAGACATTGATTACAGCACAAGATCTGTTCAAAGAATTTAGAGCATGGAAGGGTTCAAATACAGCACAATGTGAGGAAAAGCTCCTTTAACGGCCAAACACAACATTTATAGAATGAAACAGGCTAAAAAATGTAGAATTTACAGAGTTCAATGTAATCTGGATAGTCCTGGTGGGTTTAAATTCTACTGGAATCATATCGATGCTGAAAACATTTTGATCCACAGATAGCTAGGGTTATGGGAGCTTTGATGGAAAAATACAATCTGATAGAATTTGTTGATGGAACCAGAAATTCAGAATCTGATAAAAAAAACTGATGAAAAAACATTGAAGCACTTATTTATAGTAAAAATGAAAAATGGATCTATCAATAAGACATAAATGACAGAAGAGCACAGAATACTTTGGAAAGAGTGACACAGATGAAGGAAGTTCTCATTTGATCACTAGAACAGGACTTAAAGACTCACATCAGGATCAAGTGTGGCTGCACAAAAAGCTGATTTTCACTGGACAATAATGTGTGAAAGTCTGTCAGCAGTTTGGAGATTCACTGCTTCCTCTCTCATTTCACACTTTGTGCAGCTCAAATGCTTTTAGTTCCAGTGAGCGTCAGAGGAACACCACATCCTGATTTTCACTCTCAACATTTGACTGGAAAAAGACGCAAACACCACATTTGGCTCCTGGAAGAATCACAACTTCATCTTTGAAGAGGAACAAGTTTACAAGGAATCATTGAGAAGGATTTGACAAAGAAACACATTTAATCCATGAATGTGAAAACATGTTTGTGAGGGACAGAGTCATGGAGAGACTCAACCATCTGTTCAACACTGTTTCTGTACCAGGAGGAGACTCTGGAGACGAGACTCAGCACAGAGACACTGAGGAGGAACCAGACCAGGACCAGAAGAACCCAAATCCAGGATAGAGAGTTTGAGTGAATGTGGTGTTGAAGGTGTGGAGGAGGATCAGAGAGTCAGAGGAGACTCTGTAGAAGGACAGAGTTCCAGCAGGAACGTCCACATAAACTGAAACTCTGTGAGAGACTGAGGAGGAACTGATGGGTGTTTCACTGTGATTGTGACTGACAGAGTAACCATCATCAGAGCAGATCAGACTCCAGGACTGATCATTAGATCCAAACCTACAGTCATCACTGGTCCTTTCCTTCTGATTCCTCTGTAACTCACTGATATATGAACCATTCCTCTCCACTCCACCTCCAGTAACAGCGACCAGTCAGACCAGTTCTACACAGCAGCTGATACCAGTCAAACCTGTCTGGATGATCAGGATACCTCTGATCCTTTTCACAAATGTCACCTTCCTGTGTTGTCAGACAGTTTGAGTTTTCTGTTTACTGTGTTTGTGTCGACTGTGAGTTGACAGGAATCTGATGGAGAGAACAAACACAACACAGCTGCAGTTATTGATGGATCATGTGATCAGTATTAAAGCTTTGATGATGACCTCAGAGATGTACACTTTGAAGATGCTTGAATGTGCTGCTTTTTTCCATCAATCCATGTCAAACACCACTTACAGCTTCCTCAGGACCTGGTGTCCAACCATAGGGACTCCAGCAGCGTCACCCTGATAAGGAGGAGGACGGTCAGAGCAGCAGTTAGATCTCTTTCAGCAGCAGCATGGGACGTTACATGGCCGCTCACACTGTTCCCTGATAAAGGACCAGAGCGTTCATAGAGGTGACATCATTCTCCCAGACTG
>NW_026131301.1:0-37347 GCF_021347895.1 Acanthochromis polyacanthus
AAAAGAAAGCTTTTCCATGGTATAGATTTCTTGAATTGTGCTAATCCAGTCTTCAACTGTCCACGGGTCCGGCTGCCAATAGTATCCAGAGCAACCTTTGATCCTTCTTTCTCCAATCTATTACATTCACATTGCCCAAAGACACACCACAACCCTGATGTCTCTTTTGAATAGGTGTAGTAAAAAACCTGGTTAGGTTCTTCCAAAAAAAACTCTCGCCAAGTGTTAGAACCCGTAGTGACCCATTGCAATCTACAGAAGTTCACCCAGCTTTCACTTGAAATTTCCATATTTCCTTCCATTTCCCATCTTCTCTTAATGTATTCCGTATTGGCCTGTTTACCTTGTTGAATGGCTTTATATACTTTAGATATTATTTTCTTTTGAGGAAATGTTTTAATTAATGTTAGAAAAGTCTGCAAGAACCCCAAGTTACTTTCATCCCATGATGTTTTTATATTCTGATCAAAAATAATGTCTAACCTGTAAGTATCGATAGAAATCATCCTGGCCGAATCCAATTTTTTTTGTAGAAATTCAAAACTCATAACGCCCCTTTGTGGATAAAAGAATAACAGCTAGTAAGTCTCTTTGAGATCCAACTTTGAAATCTTTTATCAAAGGCATTTGGCTTGAAGTCAGAGTCGTACGCACACCACCTGAGGATTCGGGAGAGATTTTCCAACTTACAAATTTGCATAACTCTATTCCACGAATTCAAGAGAGATTCATACATAGGGTCATTTGTAGAGCTGCTATTAGTTTGCAGTTTTTTGTCAGCTAATAATGCCATAATTGGTATGTCCTTTTGTAACAGTTTTCTTAAACATCTTTCCACCCTACCGAATAAGTGGGTGAACATAATCCGATTAAAGGTCTCATTTGTGCAGCATAATAATATTCCAGAAGGCAGGGAAGGCCTATCCCCCCTTTCCTCTTTTGTTAATGCATTGTCTGATATTTTATCCTTGCTCTTTTATTGGCCAAATATATTTTGTCAGTAGTTTGTCCCACTCATCAAAATGTTTTTGGACTATTCTGAATTGGGAGACATTGAAAAAGGTAAAGGAAACGAGGGAGGATACTCATTCTGATTGAGTCCACCCAAGAATGTAGAGCCAAAAAAGGGACATTATTCATCTTTGTAAATCTGATCTTATTTTTGAAATTAGAGGCCCGTAATTGGCCTGAAACATTTCAGATGGATCCTTTGTCAGGACAGTTACCAAATATTTAATGCTATGGGCATTTCATTTCCATTTGTGTGCACTTTTAATGTTGTAGGTGGATTGTAATTAAGCTTTAAATTCCTGAGTTTTGGTAATATTGAACTTATAGCCTGAAAAAGAGCCATATTCATCCAGCATTTTCATTCATTTGGGAAGCGACTGAGTGGGGTCCGTCAGGAATATTAATATGTCATCAGCAACAGAGCTAATCTTTGCTCCCCTGATTTTAAAGTAACACCTTTAATTTCTGTACTCTGCCTCATCCATTGAGCTAAGGGCTCAATAAATAAAAGAAAAAAGTAAAGCTGATGCTCCACTAGCCTTGGCAGGGTTCCTCTTTCTATTAAGAAATTGATTTGGATAGCCAAATGCAGCCAATAACTTTATATCAAAATTCCCACAGTCTCACACATTTCATCAGGTCGTTAACATGAACTGTCTCTCAGATGATTCATCCGTCTGATGTCTTCTGTGTTCCTCTCTAGCTGGACGTCTGAAGAGGATCCGAGGACTTGACCCCCTCCACATTGTCAGGTTCCTTGATGACTTTGACTGCAAAGGGCAAACTTGTCTATTTTTGAAACGCTGGACAAGAGCCTTCACAAGCTGTTGAGGGAGAGACGTGGAGAACCTCTGTCACTTGGGGAAATCAGACCCATTACACAGCAGGTACGTGGATTTGATGATTCCATCACCAAACAATGTCTACTGATTTACAGAACATATCAAGCCAAATATAACAACATCTGAACAACCAGATTCAATCTTTGTTTCTTCTTCTGGTCCTGCAGCTGCTCTCAGCTCTCTGCACTCTGAAGACTGCTGGCAATCGTTCACAGAAACATCAACCCACATACTGTGATGTTGATGAAACAGGAAGACCAGCAGAACTTCACAGTGAAACTTACTAGTTTCAACTCAGCCATCCCAGTTGGTGAAGTGAAGAGCAGCTCCGTCAAGCAGCTTGTTGGATACAGGTAGGTTGGAAGATCTGTCTTCCAGCATCATGTACTGCTGCTCTTCTTTGACTCATCTGATCTGATGTCACCAAAAATCATGAACATGTAAAACTGAGCAGGAAGTCACTGCAATCACTGACTGTTGTCTTCCTTCTTCAGGTGTCCTGATGTTCTTGTGGGTCTACCCATCTCTGAGGCAGTGGATATGTGGTCAGTGGGTGCTGTTCTGTCCACCTTGTTCCTCGCAGCCCGCTGTTCCCTCAGAGGTGTCAGTATCACCTGGTATGTCCTCCACTGTTCTAGGATGTTGGAAGTCAAATAGATGCAGAGTGCCTTTTATGCTGATGTAGCTGATATTCTCTGTTTAGATGAAGATTTTGGTGGAGACTCTGGCTAACCCAGAGAATGAGCTTCTGAGTGAAGGCCCCAACAACCAGCTCTACTTCAAGTCCACGGAGCACACATGGACACTGAAGGTATGGAAGCCTGTCCTGCACAGAGTTCTTTGACATTTAGCCAAAACCAATGAAGTTGTTTTTCTGCTTTTAACATATCAAATACATTCTCTTGTTGATTGTCTGAACATGGAAATGCTGATTTCTAACATGTGTGCTGTTTTGAACAACCATTAAATCTTTTTTTCCAAATGCAGCTGGATCCAGATGTGGACAGTTATGAGATCAAACTGTTCGCAAGCCTCCTAAAGAAGATGCTGCATCTGAATCCAGAGAGCCGAATTTCACCAAGTGAGGCTCTGCAACACCCGTTTCTGTTCTACAGCAAGGAGGACAACAGCTCTCAGTAAGTGACGGCTGATGGAAGCTGGATGCTTTTTTTGATGGAATGTTCCACTAGTTGATGGATTAGTTGAATATTTTATTCATTTCTTTGTTGTGGTTCTTCTTTCAGTGACATGGTCTCAGCTCCCTCCGAGGCTGCGGCCTCCTCTTCGGGTGACACCGTTTCACCTCCTGATGAGGGTTCAGAGAGCTCTGAATCAGATGAAGCTGCTTTTTTGGCCGACGCTGCCACCTCCTCTACGGGTGACACTGTTTCAGCTCCTAGTGAGCCTTCAGAGAGCTCTACTTCAGATGCAGCTGCTGTCGTGGCCGACGCTGCCGCCTCCTCTTCGGGTGACAACTTTTCACCTCCTGATGAGCCTTCAGAGAGCTCTGCCTTACTGGACACAGAGACAACTTGTGCAGAAGAACATCCAGCAGAGTCTCCAGAAGCAGATCTTAATGAGTCTGCGGTCTCCTCTGCTTCACCCATCACCGTTCAGACTGACCTGAATGACGCTGTTTCAGCTGATCAAGGTCCAGCAGAAACTCCCACTACTGCTGAACTGAACGGTGAAGTGGTGGCTGAAGCTCCTGACACCAGAAAGGCTCCGAGGAGGCCTCTGAAAAGAGTCAGGAGATTTTTTGGCAGAGTCTTCAGATCTCTGTGCAGTTGTTGCTCTGTACAAGTTACGGAGTAACTCACTTTTATTGTTTATTATTTCATTTATTTCTTTAATTTTTTTCAGCTTATTGTTTTCTGTTTCTGTTTATTTCATGTTTATTTTTCCATTTAGTCTTTATTATTTCTTTTATTGTTAACCATTTTGTTTATTGTTTTCTGTTTCATTTCTTTTTCATTATTTCATTTCTTGTTTGTTATTTCATTTATTGTTTTCTGTTTCATTTATTCTTCATTCTTTCATTTTTGTTTGTTATTTCATTCATTTTTTACTATTTCATTTTCCTTTCATTTATTCATTTACTTCCTTGCAAAATAAACAGAAACAGCAGCTGAATGAAATGTCCTCAGTGGTCTGACTGTCAGCTGGAAAAGCAGTGAGACTTTCAGCAGGGATCACAGCTGTAGAAGGAGCAGCAGTGGTATGAACCACAGAAATGGCAGTGGAGTTGTAGTTTCAGCAGCAGTTTAAGAAAACAGATTGTATTTAGAATTTTGTTTAAAGAAGCTTGATTCATTCATCTTTGTCACCAGGTTATGAATATCTTCAAATTAATGAGAGAAAAAGTCAAATATATTCAACTTAGTAACCTTTAATGGAATAAATAATGACTGAACTCTGTTTTTATAAGACATGGTTCCACTTATCAGCCTTCAGCCCTCAATAACTTGAAATCCTGAATCTAAGTTGAAGTTTAAAACTCAATAATGAAAGCAAATACATGTAACTTCGTATACCCTCACACAACCACACTGCTGTGCTTGTTTTGACTGACAGAAAACGACTTTATGTGAAACTTTGCATCATGAAATACTACAGACACTTTACAACTTCACAAACTATCAACAGACAAGTGCCTTGAAAATAAATCTTAGTAAAACAGAAAAAAAATAACTGTTTAATAATTAAATCAGTTCAAACGACTAAATGAAAAAGAAAACCCATCTTCACATTGGTAGCCCTGGTAAAAAAGAAAATATTTTGTGTTGACTGGTTTTTTTTGCAGAAATGTTAATTGCCTCATCACAATAATCTTAATATTACATCCACTCTTACTTGTTTTAATGACTACATAAATTATTCTGCTCATGATTTTCATTTCATCTCATGTTCAAGCACTTTACACAAGATGTTGAAGTGTAAACTAAGTAACAAATCAAAGCCAGAGTCTATGACTTGACTGTGTTCAGATCTTTAAAAAAAAAAAAAATCACCAACAGAAGTCAGCATTCGGATGGCAGAAGGATTTATTTATCAAGAAAAAATCCAGGAGTAATTCTTAGTAGCGATAACACCCCAAGAAGAACTGAAGATACTGAGCTGAGCTGAGCCTTGGTCATTATTCCACGCCTATAGGGCGTATGACAGGAGTGGCAGTTTTGACACCATTATGCTTTTCTAAATCTATTGGTCAGATCATGACGTCAGGTTATCATATTTCACCCCTGGATCTCATTTTACAGAAAACCTTAGGTTATCATCAGGTCATCTGTTCCAGAGAACATGCCAGGACATGTTTAGATTTTTTGCTCCACATCTTACCCTTATTATTTTGTGATAGATTTCATGCATATTATTTTAGTAAATGTCAAAGGTTATATTATCTGAAGTTTACACCAATATGTTTTGAGTACATATGTTTTACTTCTGGTCTTTAGTCTAATAGCATTTGCCATAATTATATCATCTGTTATTGTAGCGCATTGTACCCAGAAATATTACACTACAATGTCTCCTCCTAATGTGACCTTAATGGAGTCCTAAACAAGTCCTAAAAGTAAAAAATAGAAACCAATTATAAAGAGAAGCCAATTATAAAAAAAATAAAACACCTTGGTCATTTATTTATTGAGGAAAATTACCCTTTATTACATATCCATGAGGGAAAAAGTATGTGAATCTTTGCGTTAGTATCAGGTGTATTATTAGTTCCTCTTGTGATTCAACCCTTAAACAAGAGCTGTGTGTTTACTATAGCATTGTTACTGATTACTGATTCTGGTTTGGAACCAGATGGATAAATATGTTTTCATTCATATTTTTCAGTTATAATTTATATATTTTTTAAAGATTAGATCTCTTTTTCACGGAAAAAGGTTAATAATCCAACTGGTTCTTGTAAATACATGAATGAATGTTCATTTCCACTGTTAGCAGTTTTAGCAATTTAGGCTAAAACGGACCGAGATTTGTCCATTATGTGGAGAAGGAGATGGCATTATGCTCCAAACCCCTCTTTTATGTGAACGAGCACAAGACAGAAAGCTGAATGCTATATAAATACATTTATTTATTTTTTTAAAATTGCACGTTTTTAGAACCATACATAAAATACGAACAACTTCCTGTCTCCCATGGAGGTGACGTATTTCCTGTCACCCATGGAGGTCACGTGTTTCCTGTCAGCCTTGGAGATTGGAGGTCTGCATCCAGGTACTCTTGGCTTTTTGGCCAAAAACTGCTGCATCCCGGCTGCCTTTTCTGGTCCTTGTAGTCATTTCTGAGCTTTTTAGTTTGTTGAGGAGTTAGTCAGGCTCCGTTCATACAGCTGTAACCATCTCCCACTGGATTGTTTCGAACACTGGTGTGGTCCAAGAGGCTCCCTCTAACTTCCACTGAATTTCAAATGAAGACCACAGTTCCAGGAAGCTTTGGGTCTCCTCCTCAGACCATTGCTGCTTGGATTTTGCTTCTATATTTACCGGTTTTTAAAACACAAACACTCAACATTACTGCTACTCGCTGGGCTGTTTAAAAATGGCACGGTCCCCTTTCCTCAAAACCAAGAAGCGCGTTCTCGCGCTATAAGCCCCGTCCCCCCTAGCTCCCGCCCCTCACGCGAAAACACTGCCAGTAAGATTGAAACTTGAAACAAGAAAACTGTAACTGAAAATCAGAAAGTTGGAACTGAAAACCTGTGAAACGTGAAAAAATAAATAGATTGTAATAAAAAATCTAAAGATTGGCATTGTAAAACACATCATAGTACAAAAAATATCCTAAAAATGATTGAGTTTTTTCAATGTTTGTATTTTCGCTTTCAATTCAACATTTTTCAATGCCAAAATTTACTGTCAGCATTATGGCTCCATAGAACTCGACGTTTAATTTTTGGAAACATCTGATCATAAAAAGTTGCTTTAACAAAGTCAAAAAGACAATATTGGAATAAGAACTTAATATAAACTATGTTTTAAGTTGAATTTTTGCTTTCCTTGGTAATCCGCAGAGGGAAATGTAGTTGTTACAGCAGCACTGATCATCAATAAAAGGGTAAGCAATAAGACAACACAGAATATTTGGGAACAAAGTGAAGATAAAATTTAAAAAAAGATACAATGAAATGAAATAAAATAAAAACGTCTTAAATATAATATAGAAAAAATCCACAGAATATGACTGACAAAATGTGCAAATGAGAATGTACTTGGATGTGCAGGTGACGATGAAGGTGCAGATGAGTTTAGAGAGATAATGAAGGATGTTTAGAATGTAAAGCAGTGGTTTAAACTCATTTTAGTTCAGGGGTCACATTCTGCCCAATTTGATCTCCAGTGGGCTGGACCAGTGAAATCACAGCATAATAATCTATAAATAACCACAACTCCAAATGTTCCCTTTGTTTTAGTGCAAAAAAGTATATTCTGAAAATGTTCACATTTAAGGAATTTTCTTTTGACCAAACATTATGAACAACCTGGAATTTCTGAAGAAAAATAAGTTCAATTTCAGCAATATTATGCCTCAGTTTATCATTTACACATTGCAAATTACAGATCAAAGTGTTTCTACAAAGACACAAAAAATTCAGTCACAGGTATTTGGAACTGAATGATACAGTATTTTACTTTTTGATCAAAATGACAAAAGTCAGACAAAAAAGACAAAAAACAATGAAAACAAAAAAGATTACAAAAATGATACACAAAGTGAAAAAAGGGAGAGACAAAATGACAAAAAAAAAGACAAATGACACGAAACTAGTTGTTACTAGTTGTTTTCATTTAAAATTGTTTCACCTGCTGCCCTGCTGCAGGAAACGCCAAATAAGGACATGAGAGGAGAGAGCACTATCTCGGCCTGGCTGCAGCCAGCCTGACATTGTTTTGATTTAAAATTGTTTTTTTTGCTGTAACTGTTCTAACTGAATGGAATGAAGCTAACAAGTTTAACAGCCTCAGTCAGAAATCATTTCACTTTCATCTGATCACACCAGAGGCAACAACACCGTTGTTCATCTGCTGATCGACTACGTTGATTTCAACCACTTTGGCATTTAAATATGTCTGTTTCAACCAACCAAAGCGAACATCTGCAGTTGTCAGGATCCTCGAGTCAACCAGGTAAGAGACACTAAAACACCAACATGATCTCATATTTCACACACTTTGAAAAGACCTGGATTCATCTGTACATGTTGAAATATGTTGAAATATGTGCTCATAAGTGGTCTGCAGTGACTGTTTTGTGACGAAAATAACATGAACTTGTTGTTGCTGAAGTTGAGAATGAGTTTGTGTGCAGCAGGTGTTTGTACAGTAAAATGTAACCTAGAAAGGAGCAGTCTGTGAACTGTGATCCAGATTAAAATGTCTCTCTTTTTTTTTTTTTACAAAAATCTGCACAAATTACAAACTGATTTACACAAATAAACATCAGTAAATCTGAAGATCAGGCCGAAGACAAAATCAAAGTAGAAAACCAACAGAAAAACTCCAGCTGAGGATCAAGTCAGTCATGCTGCATTCAGTTTTAAAACAAAACAAAGTTGAAATAAATACCGATAAAGTGTCAATGATGCACTTTGAATCTAACGTTGTTTTAACTCATCACTGTTATATCTGTGATTTTCTGACATACACTCCTCATTTAAATGGTCTAGAAATCATCAGTATTAGTTGTGTGTTTGTCCCTGATGTGTTGACTGAATGCACTGATTGAACACGGTTTTCTCTCCATGTTTGTGGATCAGGATCTGACAACTCTGACTTCCATCCCATGGACCTGCTGTCTGGCGGCATCACTGAGTACCGGTTTGGAAGCTTCAAGTATCGGGGCGTCTTTTGTGACGTGGCTCAGTGCACACGGCTGGATACCGAACACCCGGTATTGGTCAAGATCTTGAAGAAGACGGCCACAGACTCCCAGCAGCCCAACAGAGAGGTAGAGCCTCAGTCTTAGTCTCACACGTTTCTTTTTTTCCTCATTTTTATTTGTAACGTTTTTGAGCTGAACATGTATGGGAGGATTACCTTTACAAAAATATGGTTAGCACACACTTACATATTGTTTCCACACCTTTACATATTGTTATTTTACTGAAAATCCGACCTTATGGGCTTCACATAGTCAGTCCACTTTGACCAGATAGTGCAAAACTTGTCCCTTTGAGTCCTGAGGGTAAAAGAAAGCTTTTCCATGGTATAGATTTCTTGAATTGTGCTAATCCAGTCTTCAACTGTCGACGGGTCCGGCTGCCAATAGTATCCAGAGCAACCTTTGATCCTTCTTTCTCCAATCTATTACATTCACATTGCCCAAAGACACACCACAACCCTGATGTCTCTTTTGAATAGGTGTAGTAAAAAACCTGGTTAGGTTCTTCCAAAAAAACTCTCGCCAAGTGTTAGAACCCGTAGTGACCCATTGCAATCTACAGAAGTTCACCCAGCTTTCACTTGAAATTTCCATATTTCCTTCCATTTCCCATCTTCTCTTAATGTATTCCGTATTGGCCTGTTTACCTTGTTGAATGGCTTTATATACTTTAGATATTATTTTCTTTTGAGGAAATGTTTTAATTAATGTTAGAAAAGTCTGCAAGAACCCCAAGTTACTTTCATCCCATGATGTTTTTATATTCTGATCAAAAATAATGTCTAACCTGTAAGTATCGATAGAAATCATCCTGGCCGAATCCACATTTTTTTTGTAGAAATTCAAAACTCATAACGCCCCTTTGTGGATAAAAGAATAACAGCTAGTAAGTCTCTTTGAGATCCAACTTTGAAATCTTTTATCAAAGGCATTTGGCTTGAAGTCAGAGTCGTACGCACACCACCTGAGGATTCGGGAGAGATTTTCCAACTTACAAATTTGCATAACTCTATTCCACGAATTCAAGAGAGATTCATACATAGGGTCATTTGTAGAGCTGCTATTAGTTTGCAGTTTTTTGTCAGCTAATAATGCCATAATTGGTATGTCCTTTGTAACAGTTTCTTAAACATCTTTCCACCCTACCGAATAAGTGGGTGAACATAATCCGATTAAAGGTCTCATTTGTGCAGCATAATAATATTCCAGAAGGCAGGGAAGGCCTATCCCCCCTTTCTCTTTTGTTAAATGCATTGTCTGATATTTTATCCTTGCTCTTTTATTTGGCCAAATATATTTTGTCAGTAGTTTGTCCCACTCATCAAAATGTTTTTGGACTATCTGAATTGGGAGACATTGAAAAAGGTAAAGGAAACGAGGGAGGATACTCATTCTGATTGAGTCCACCCAAGAATGTAGAGCCAAAAAAGGGACATTATTCCATCTTTGTAAATCTGATCTTATTTTTGAAATTAGAGGCCCGTAATTGGCCTGAAACATTTCAGATGGATCCTTTGTCAGGACAGTTACCAAATATTTAATGCTATGGGCATTCCATTTCCATTTGTGTGCACTTTTAATGTGTGTAGGTGGATTGTAATTAAGCTTTAATTCCTGAGTTTTGGTAATATTGAACTTATAGCCTGAAAAAGAGCCATATTCATCCAGCATTTTCATTCATTTGGGAAGCGACTGAGTGGGGTCCGTCAGGAATATTAATATGTCATCAGCAAACAGAGCTAATCTTTGCTCCCCTGATTTTAAAGTAACACCTTTAATTTCTGTACTCTGCCTCATCCATTGAGCTAAGGGCTCAATAAATAAAGAAAAAAGTATAGCTGATGCTCCACAGCCTTGGCAGGTTCCTCTTTCTAAAGAAATTGATTTGGATAGCCAAATGCAGCCAATACTTTATATCAAAATTCCCACAGTCTCACACATTTCATCAGGTCGTTAACATGAACTGTCTCTCAGATGATTCATCCGTCTGATGTCTTCTGTTTCCTCTCTAGCTGGACGTTCTGAAGAGGATCCGAGGACTTGACCCCCTCCACATTGTCAGGTTCCTTGATGACTTTGACTGCAAAGGGCAAACTTGTCTAGTTTTTGAAACGCTGGACAAGAGCCTTCACAAGCTGTTGAGGGAGAGACGTGGAGAACCTCTGTCACTTGGGGAAATCAGACCCATTACACAGCAGGTACGTGGATTTGATGATTCCATCACCAAACAATGTCTACTGATTTACAGAACATATCAAGCCAACATATAACCAACATCTGAACAACCAGATTCAATCTTTGTTTCTTCTTCTGGTCCTGCAGCTGCTCTCAGCTCTCTGCACTCTGAAGACTGCTGGCATCGTTCACAGAAACATCAACCCACATACTGTGATGTTGATGAAACAGGAAGACCAGCAGAACTTCACAGTGAAACTTACTAGTTTCAACTCAGCCATCCCAGTTGGTGAAGTGAAGAGCAGCTCCGTCAAGCAGCTTGTTGGATACAGGTAGGTTGGAAGATCTGTCTTCCAGCATCATGTACTGCTGCTCTTCTTTGACTCATCTGATCTGATGTCACCAAAAATCATGAACATGTAAAACTGAGCAGGAAGTCACTGCAATCACTGACTGTTGTCTTCCTTCTTCAGGTGTCCTGATGTTCTTGTGGGTCTACCCATCTCTGAGGCAGTGGATATGTGGTCAGTGGGTGCTGTTCTGTCCACCTTGTTCCTCGGCAGCCCGCTGTTCCCTCAGAGGTGTCAGTATCACCTGGTATGTCCTCCACTGTTCTAGGATGTTGGAAGTCAAATAGATGCAGGAGTGCCTTTTATGCTGATGTAGCTGATATTCTCTGTTTAGATGAAGATTTTGGTGGAGACTCTGGCTAACCCAGAGAATGAGCTTCTGAGTGAAGGCCCCAACAACCAGCTCTACTTCAAGTCCACGGAGCACACATGGACACTGAAGGTATGGAAGCCTGTCCTGCACAGAGTTCTTTGACATTTAGCCAAAACCAATGAAGTTGTTTTTCTGCTTTTAACATATCAAATACATTCTCTTGTTGATTGTCTGAACATGGAAATGCTGATTTCTAACATGTGTGCTGTTTTGAACAACCATTAAATCTTTTTTTTCCAAATGCAGCTGGATCCAGATGTGGACAGTTATGAGATCAAACTGTTCGCAAGCCTCCTAAAGAAGATGCTGCATCTGAATCCAGAGAGCCGAATTTCACCAAGTGAGGCTCTGCAACACCCGTTTCTGTTCTACAGCAAGGAGGACAACAGCTCTCAGTAAGTGACGGCTGGATGGAAGCTGGATGCTTTTTTTGATGGAATGTTCCACTAGTTGATGGATTAGTTGAATATTTTATTCATTTCTTTGTTGTGGTTCTTCTTTCAGTGACATGGTCTCAGCTCCCTCCGAGGCTGCGGCCTCCTCTTCGGGTGACACCGTTTCACCTCCTGATGAGGGTTCAGAGAGCTCTGCCTCAGATGAAGCTGCTTTTTTGGCCGACGCTGCCACCTCCTCTACGGGTGACACTGTTTCAGCTCCTAGTGAGCCTTCAGAGAGCTCTACTTCAGATGCAGCTGCTGTCGTGGCCGACGCTGCCGCCTCCTCTTCGGGTGACACCGTTTCACCTCCTGATGAGCCTTCAGAGAGCTCTGCCATACTGGACACAGAGACAACTTGTGCAGAAGAACATCCAGCAGAGTCTCCAGAAGCAGATCTTAATGAGTCTGCGGTCTCCTCTGCTTCACCCATCACCGTTCAGACTGACCTGAATGACGCTGTTTCAGCTGATCAAGGTCCAGCAGAAACTCCCACTACTGCTGAACTGAATGGTGAAGTGGTGGCTGAAGCTCCTGACACCAGAAAGGCTCCGAGGAGGCCTCTGAAAAGAGTCAGGAGATTTTTTGGCAGAGTCTTCAGATCTCTGTGCAGTTGTTGCTCTGTACAAGTTACAGAGTAACTCACTTTTATTGTTTATTATTTCATTTATTTCTTAATTTTTTCAGCTTATTGTTTTCTGTTTCTGTTTATTTCATGTTTATTTTTCCATTTAGTCTTTATTATTTCTTTTATTGTTAACCATTTTGTTTATTGTTTTCTGTTTCATTTCTTTTTCATTATTTCATTTCTTGTTTGTTATTTCATTTATTGTTTTCTGTTTCATTTCTTTGTCATTATTTCATTTCTTGTTTGTTATTTCATTTATTGTTTTCTGTTTCATTTATTCTTCATTCTTTCATTTTTTGTTTGTTATTTCATTCATTTTTTACTATTTCATTTTCCTTTCATTTATTCATTTACTTCCTTGCAAAATAAACAGAAACAGCAGCTGAATGAAATGTCCTCAGTGGTCTGACTGTCAGCTGGAAAAGCAGTGAGACTTTCAGCAGGGATCACAGCTGTAGAAGGAGCAGCAGTGGTATGAACCACAGAAATGGCAGTGGAGTTGTAGTTTCAGCAGCAGTTTAAGAAAACAGATTGTATTTAGAATTTTGTTTAAAGAAGCTTGATTCCTTCATCTTTGACACCAGGTTATGAATATCTTCAAATTAATGAGAGAAAAAGTCAAATATATTCAACTTAGTAACCTTTAATGGAATAAATAATGACTGAACTCTGTTTTTATAAGACATGGTTCCACTTATCAGCCTTCAGCCCTCAATAACTTGAAATCCTGAATCTAAGTTGAAGTTTAAAACTCAATAATGAAAGCAAATACATGTAACTTCGTATACCCTCACACAACCACACTGCTGTGCTTGTTTTGACTGACAGAAAACGACTTTATGTGAAACTTTGCATCATGAAATACTACAGACACTTTACAACTTCACAAACTATCAACAGACAAGTGCCTTGAAAATAAATCTTAGTAAAACAGAAAATAAATAACTGTTTAATAATTAAATCAGTTCAAAGGACTAAATGAAAAAGAAAACCCATCTTCACATTGGTAGCCCTGGTAAAAAAGAAAATATTTTGTGTTGACTGGTTTTTTTTGCAGAAATGTTAATTGCCTCATCACAATAATCTAAATATTACATCCACTCTTACTTGTTTTAATGACTACATAAATTATTCTGCTCATGATTTTCATTTCATCTCATGTTCAAGCACTTTACACAAGATGTTGAAGTGTAAACTAAGTAACAAATCAAAGCCAGAGTCTATGACTTGACTGTGTTCAGATCTTTAAAAAAAAAAAAAAAATCACCAACAGAAGTCAGCATTCGGATGGCAGAAGGATTTATTTATCAAGAAAAAATCCAGGAGTAATTCTTAGTAGCGATAACACCCCAAGAAGAACTGAAGATACTGAGCTGAGCTGAGCCTTGGTCATTATTCCACGCCTATAGGGCGTATGACAGGAGTGGCAGTTTTGACACCATTATGCTTTTCTAAATCTATTGGTCAGATCATGACGTCAGGTTATCATATTTCACCCCTGGATCTCATTTTACAGAAAACATTAGGTTATCATTAGGTCATCTGTTCCAGAGAACATGCCAGGACATGTTTAGATTTTTTGCTCCACGTCTTACCCTTATTATTTTGTGATATATTTCATGCATATTATTGTAGTAAATGTCAAAGGTTATATTATCTGAAGTTTACACCGATATGTTTTGAGTACATATGTTTTACTTCTGGTCTTTAGTCTAATAGCATTTGCCATAATTATATCATCTGTTATTGTAGCGCATTGTACCCAGAAATATTACACTACAATGTCTCCTCCTAATGTGACCTTAATGGAGTCCTAAACAAGTCCTAAAAGTAAAAAATAGAAACCAATTATAAAGAGAAGCCAATTATAAAAAAAAAATAAAACACCTTGGTCATTTATTTATTGAGGAAAATTACCCTTTATTACATATCCATGAGGGAAAAAGTATGTGAATCTTTGCGTTAGTATCAGGTGTATTATTAGTTCCTCTTGTGATTCAACCCTTAAACAAGAGCTGTGTGTTTACTATAGCATTGTTACTGATTACTGATTCTGGTTTGGAACCAGATGGATAAATATGTTTTCATTCATATTTTTCAGTTATAATTTATATATTTTTTTAAAGATTAGATCTCTTTTTCACGGAAAAAGGTTAATAATCCAACTGGTTCTTGTAAATACATGAATGAATGTTCATTTCCACTGTTAGCAGTTTTAGCAATTTAGGCTAAAACGGACCGAGATTTGTCCATTATGTGGAGAAGGAGATGGCATTATGCTCCAAACCCCTCTTTTATGTGAACGAGCACAAGACAGAAAGCTGAATGCTATATAAATACATTTATTTATTTTTTAAAATTGCACGTTTTTAGAACCATACATAAAATACGAACAACTTCCTGTCTCCCATGGAGGTGACGTATTTCCTGTCACCCATGGAGGTCACGTGTTTCCTGTCAGCCTTGGAGATTGGAGGTCTGCATCCAGGTACTCTTGGCTTTTTGGCCAAAAACTGCTGCATCCCGGCTGCCTTTTCTGGTCCTTGTAGTCATTTCTGAGCTTTTTAGTTTGTTGAGGAGTTAGTCAGGCTCCGTTCATACAGCTGTAGCCATCTCCCACTGGATTGTTTCGAACACTGGTGTGGTCCAAGAGGCTCCCTCTAACTTCCACTGAATTTCAAATGAAGACCACAGTTCCAGGAAGCTTTGGGTCTCCTCCTCAGACCGTTGCTGCTTGGATTTTGCTTCTATATTTACCGGTTTTCAAAACACAAACACTCAACATTACTGCTACTCGCTGGGCTGTTTAAAAATGGCACGGTCCCCTTTCCTCAAAACCAAGAAGCGCGTTCTCGCGCTATAAGCCCGTCCCCCCTAGCTCCCGCCCCTCACGCGAAAACACTGCCAGTAAGATTGAAACTTGAAACAAGAAAACTGTAACTGAAAATCAGAAAGTTGAAACTGAAAACCTGTGAAACGTGAAAAAATAAATAGATTGTAATAAAAAATCTAAAGATTGGCATTGTAAAACACATCATAGTACAAAAAATATCCTAAAAATGATTGAGTTTTTTCAATGTTTGTATTTTCGCTTTCAATTCAACATTTTTCAATGCCAAAATTTACTGTCAGCATTATGGCTCCATAGAACTCGACGTTTGATTTTTGGAAACATCTGATCATAAAAAGTTGCTTTAACAAAGTCAAAAAGACAATATTGGAATAAGAACTTAATATAAACTATGTTTAAGTTGAATTTTTGCTTTCCTTGGTAATCCGCAGAGGGAAATGTAGTTGTTACAGCAGCACTGATCATCAATAAAAGGGTAAGCAATAAGACAACACAGAATATTTGGGAACAAAGTGAAGATAAAATTTAAAAAAAGATACAATGAAATGAAATAAAATAAAAATGTATTAAATATAATATAGAAAAAATCCACAGAATATGACTGACAAAATGTGCAAATGAGAATGTACTTGGATGTGCAGGTGACGATGAAGGTGCAGATGAGTTTAGAGAGATAATGAAGGATGTTTAGAATGTAAAGCAGTGGTTTAAACTCATTTTAGTTCAGGGGTCACATTCTGCCCAATTTGATCTCCAGTGGGCTGGACCAGTAAAATTACAGCATAATAATCTATAAATAACCACAACTCCAAATGTTCCCTTTGTTTTAGTGCAAAAAAGAACATTCTGAAAATGTTCACATTTAAGGAATTTTCTTTTGACCAAACATTATGAACAACCTGGAATTTCTGAAGAAAAATAAGTTCAATTTCAGCAATATTATGCCTCAGTTTATCATTTACACATTGCAAATTACAGATCAAAGTGTTTCTACAAAGACACAAAAAATTCAGTCACAGGTATTTGGAACTGAATGATACAGTATTTTACTTTTTGATCAAAATGACAAAAGTCAGACAAAAAAGACAAAAAACAATGAAAACAAAAAAGATGACAAAAATGATACACAAAGTGAAAAAAGCGAGAGACAAAATGACAAAAAAAGACAAATGACACGAAACTAGTTGTTACTAGTTGTTTTCATTTAAAATTGTTTCACCTGCTGCCCTGCTGCAGGAAACGCCAAATAAGGACATGAGAGGAGAGAGCACTATCTCGGCCTGGCTGCAGCCAGCCTGACATTGTTTTGATTTAAAATTGTTTTTTTTTTGCTGTAACTGTTCTAACTGAATGGAATGAAGCTAACAAGTTTAACAGCCTCAGTCAGAAATCATTTCACTTTCATCTGATCACACCAGAGGCAACAACACCGTTGTTCATCTGCTGATCGACTACGTTGATTTCAACCACTTTGGCATTTAAATATGTCTGTTTCAACCAACCAAAGCGAACATCTGCAGTTGTCAGGATCCTCGAGTCAACCAGGTAAGAGACACTAAAACACCAACATGATCTCATATTTCACACACTTTGAAAAGACCTGGATTCATCTGTACATGTTGAAATATGTTGAAATATGTGCTCATAAGTGGTCTGCAGTGACTGTTTTGTGATGAAAATAACATGAACTTGTTGTTGCTGAAGTTGAGAATGAGTTTGTGTGCAGCAGGTGTTTGTACAGTAAAATGTAACCGAGAAAGGAGCAGTCTGTGAACTGTGATCCGGATTAAAATGTCTCTCTTTTTTTTTTTTACAAAAATCTGCACAAATTACAAACTGATTTACACAAATAAACATCAGTAAATCTGAAGATCAGGCCGAAGACAAAATCAAAGTAGAAAACCAACAGAAAAACTCCAGCTGAGGATCAAGTCAGTCATGCTGCATTCAGTTTTTAAACAAAACAAAGTTGAAATAAATACCGATAAAGTGTCAATGATGCACTTTGAATCTAATGTTGTTTTAACTCATCACTGTTATATCTGTGATTTTCTGACATACGCTCCTCATTTAAATGGTCTAGAAATCATCAGTATTAGTTGTGTGTTTGTCCCTGATGTGTTGACTGAATGCACTGATTGAACATGGTTTTCTCTCCATGTTTGTGGATCAGGATCTGACAACTCTGACTTCCATCCCATGGACCTGCTGTCTGGCGGCATCACTGAGTACCGGTTTGGAAGCTTCAAGTATCGGGGCGTCTTTTGTGACGTGGCTCAGTGCACACGGCTGGATACCGAACACCCGGTATTGGTCAAGATCTTGAAGAAGACGGCCACAGACTCCCAGCAGCCCAACAGAGAGGTAGAGCCTCAGTCTTAGTCTCACACGTTTCTTTTTTTTCTCATTTTTATTTTTAACGTTTTTGAGCTGAACATGTATGGGAGGATTACCTTTACAAAAATATGGTTAGCACACACTTACATATTATTTCCACACCTTTACATATTGTTATTTTACTGAAAATCCGACCTTATGGGCTTCACATAGTCAGTCCACTTTGACCAGATAGTGTAAAACTTGTCCCTTTGAGTCCTGAGGGTAAAAGAAAGCTTTTCCATGGTATAGATTTCTTGAATAGTGCTAATCCAGTCTTCAACTGTCCACGGGTCCGGCTGCCAATAGTATCCAGAGCAACCTTTGATCCTTCTTTCTCCAATCTATTACATTCACATTGCCCAAAGACACACCACAACCCTGATGTCTCTTTTGAATAGGTGCAGTAAAAAACCTGGTTAGGTTCTTCCAAAAAAAACTCTCGCCAAGTGTTAGAACCCGTAGTGACCCATCGCAATCTACAGAAGTTCACCCAGCTTTCACTTGAAATTTCCATATTTCCTTCCATTTCCCATCTTCTCTTAATGTATTCCGTATTGGCCTGTTTACCTTGTTGAATGGCTTTATATACTTTAGATATTATTTTCTTTTGAGGAAATGTTTTAATTAATGTTAGAAAAGTCTGCAAGAACCCCAAGTTACTTTCATCCCATGATGTTTTTATATTCTGATCAAAAATAATGTCTAACCTGTAAGTATCGATAGAAATCATCCTGGCCGAATCCACATTTTTTTTGTAGAAATTCAAAACTCATAACGCCCCTTTGTGGATAAAAGAATAACAGCTAGTAAGTCTCTTTGAGATCCAACTTTGAAATCTTTTATCAAAGGCATTTGGCTTGAAGTCAGAGTCGTACGCACACCACCTGAGGATTCGGGAGAGATTTTCCAACTTACAAATTTGCATAACTCTATTCCACGAATTCAAGAGAGATTCATACATAGGGTCATTTGTAGAGCTGCTATTAGTTTGCAGTTTTTTGTCAGCTAATAATGCCATAATTGGTATGTCCTTTGTAACAGTTTCTTAAACATCTTTCCACCCTACCGAATAAGTGGGTGAACATAATCCGATTAAAGGTCTCATTTGTGCAGCATAATAATATTCCAGAAGGCAGGGAAGGCCTATCCCCCCTTTCTCTTTTGTTAAATGCATTGTCTGATATTTTATCCTTGCTCTTTTATTTGGCCAAATATATTTTGTCAGTAGTTTGTCCCACTCATCAACATGTTTTTGGACTATCTGAATTGGGAGACATTGAAAAAGGTAAAGGAAACGAGGGAGGATACTCATTCTGATTGAGTCCACCCAAGAATGTAGACCCAAAAAAGGGACATTATTCCATCTTTGTAAATCTGATCTTATTTTTGAAATTAGAGGCCCGTAATTGGCCTGAAACATTTCAGATGGATCCTTTGTCAGGACAGTTACCAAATATTTAATGCTATGGGCATTTCATTTCCATTTGTGTGCACTTTTAATGTGTGTAGGTGGATTGTAATTAAGCTTTAACACCTGAGTTTTGGTAATATTGAACTTATAGCCTGAAAAAGAGCCATATTCATCCAGCATTTTCATTCATTTGGGAAGCGACTGAGTGGGGTCCGTCAGGAATATTAATATGTCATCAGCAAACAGAGCTAATCTTTGCTCCCCTGATTTTAAAGTAACACCTTTAATTTCTGTACTCTGCCTCATCCATTGAGCTAAGGGCTCAATAAATAAAGAAAAAAGTATAGCTGATGCTCCACAGCCTTGGCAGGTTCCTCTTTCTAAAGAAATTGATTTGGATAGCCAAATGCAGCCAATACTTTATATCAAAATTCCCACAGTCTCACACATTTCATCAGGTCGTTAACATGAACTGTCTCTCAGATGATTCATCCGTCTGATGTCTTCTGTTTCCTCTCTAGCTGGACGTTCTGAAGAGGATCCGAGGACTTGACCCCCTCCACATTGTCAGGTTCCTTGATGACTTTGACTGCAAAGGGCAAACTTGTCTAGTTTTTGAAACGCTGGACAAGAGCCTTCACAAGCTGTTGAGGGAGAGACGTGGAGAACCTCTGTCACTTGGGGAAATCAGACCCATTACACAGCAGGTACGTGGATTTGATGATTCCATCACCAAACAATGTCTACTGATTTACAGAACATATCAAGCCAACATATAACCAACATCTGAACAACCAGATTCAATCTTTGTTTCTTCTTCTGGTCCTGCAGCTGCTCTCAGCTCTCTGCACTCTGAAGACTGCTGGCATCGTTCACAGAAACATCAACCCACATACTGTGATGTTGATGAAACAGGAAGACCAGCAGAACTTCACAGTGAAACTTACTAGTTTCAACTCAGCCATCCCAGTTGGTGAAGTGAAGAGCAGCTCCGTCAAGCAGCTTGTTGGATACAGGTAGGTTGGAAGATCTGTCTTCCAGCATCATGTACTGCTGCTCTTCTTTGACTCATCTGATCTGATGTCACCAAAAATCATGAACATGTAAAACTGAGCAGGAAGTCACTGCAATCACTGACTGTTGTCTTCCTTCTTCAGGTGTCCTGATGTTCTTGTGGGTCTACCCATCTCTGAGGCAGTGGATATGTGGTCAGTGGGTGCTGTTCTGTCCACCTTGTTCCTCGGCAGCCCGCTGTTCCCTCAGAGGTGTCAGTATCACCTGGTATGTCCTCCACTGTTCTAGGATGTTGGAAGTCAAATAGATGCAGGAGTGCCTTTTATGCTGATGTAGCTGATATTCTCTGTTTAGATGAAGATTTTGGTGGAGACTCTGGCTAACCCAGAGAATGAGCTTCTGAGTGAAGGCCCCAACAACCAGCTCTACTTCAAGTCCACGGAGCACACATGGACACTGAAGGTATGGAAGCCTGTCCTGCACAGAGTTCTTTGACATTTAGCCAAAACCAATGAAGTTGTTTTTCTGCTTTTAACATATCAAATACATTCTCTTGTTGATTGTCTGAACATGGAAATGCTGATTTCTAACATGTGTGCTGTTTTGAACAAGCATTAAATCTTTTTTTTCCAAATGCAGCTGGATCCAGATGTGGACAGTTATGAGATCAAACTGTTCGCAAGCCTCCTAAAGAAGATGCTGCATCTGAATCCAGAGAGCCGAATTTCACCAAGTGAGGCTCTGCAACACCCGTTTCTGTTCTACAGCAAGGAGGACAACAGCTCTCAGTAAGTGACGGCTGGATGGAAGCTGGATGCTTTTTTTGATGGAATGTTCCACTAGTTGATGGATTAGTTGAATATTTTATTCATTTCTTTGTTGTGGTTCTTCTTTCAGTGACATGGTCTCAGCTCCCTCCGAGGCTGCGGCCTCCTCTTCGGGTGACACCGTTTCACCTCCTGATGAGGGTTCAGAGAGCTCTGCCTCAGATGAAGCTGCTTTTTTGGCCGACGCTGCCACCTCCTCTACGGGTGACACTGTTTCAGCTCCGAGTGAGCCTTCAGAGAGCTCTACTTCAGATGCAGCTGCTGTCGTGGCCGACGCTGCCGCCTCCTCTTCGGGTGACACCGTTTCACCTCCTGATGAGCCTTCAGAGAGCTCTGCCATACTGGACACAGAGACAACTTGTGCAGAAGAACATCCAGCAGAGTCTCCAGAAGCAGATCTTAATGAGTCTGCGGTCTCCTCTGCTTCACCCATCACCGTTCAGACTGACCTGAATGACGCTGTTTCAGCTGATCAAGGTCCAGCAGAAACTCCCACTACTGCTGAACTGAATGGTGAAGTGGTGGCTGAAGCTCCTGACACCAGAAAGGCTCCGAGGAGGCCTCTGAAAAGAGTCAGGAGATTTTTTGGCAGAGTCTTCAGATCTCTGTGCAGTTGTTGCTCTGTACAAGTTACAGAGTAACTCACTTTTATTGTTTATTATTTCATTTATTTCTTCAATTTTTTTCAGCTTATTGTTTTCTGTTTCTGTTTATTTCATGTTTATTTTTCCATTTAGTCTTTATTATTTCTTTTATTGTTAACCATTTTGTTTATTGTTTTCTGTTTCATTTCTTTTTCATTATTTCATTTCTTGTTTGTTATTTCATTTATTGTTTTCTGTTTCATTTATTCTTCATTCTTTCATTTTTTGTTTGTTATTTCATTCATTTTTTACTATTTCATTTTCCTTTCATTTATTCATTTACTTCCTTGCAAAATAAACAGAAACAGCAGCTGAATGAAATGTCCTCAGTGGTCTGACTGTCAGCTGGAAAAGCAGTGAGACTTTCAGCAGGGATCACAGCTGTAGAAGGAGCAGCAGTGGTATGAACCACAGAAATGGCAGTGGAGTTGTAGTTTCAGCAGCAGTTTAAGAAAACAGATTGTATTTAGAATTTTGTTTAAAGAAGCTTGATTCCTTCATCTTTGACACCAGGTTATGAATATCTTCAAATTAATGAGAGAAAAAGTCAAATATATTCAACTTAGTAACCTTTAATGGAATAAATAATGACTGAACTCTGTTTTTATAAGACATGGTTCCACTTATCAGCCTTCAGCCCTCAATAACTTGAAATCCTGAATCTAAGTTGAAGTTTAAAACTCAATAATGAAAACAAATACATGTAACTTCGTATACCCTCACACAACCACACTGCTGTGCTTGTTTTGACTGACAGAAAACGACTTTATGTGAAACTTTGCATCATGAAATACTACAGACACTTTACAACTTCACAAACTATCAACAGACAAGTGCCTTGAAAATAAATCTTAGTAAAACGGAAAATAAATAACTGTTTAATAATTAAATCAGTTCAAAGGACTAAATGAAAAAGAAAACCCATCTTCACATTGGTAGCCCTGGTAAAAAAGAAAATATTTTGTGTTGACTGGTTTTTTTTGCAGAAATGTTAATTGCCTCATCACAATAATCTTAATATTACATCCACTCTTACTTGTTTTAATGACTACATAAATTATTCTGCTCATGATTTTCATTTCATCTCATGTTCAAGCACTTTACACAAGATGTTGAAGTGTAAACTAAGTAACAAATCAAAGCCAGAGTCTATGACTTGACTGTGTTCAGATCTAAAAAAAAAAAAAAAAAAAATCACCAACAGAAGTCAGCATTCGGATGGCAGAAGGATTTATTTATCAAGAAAAAATCCAGGAGTAATTCTTAGTAGCGATAACACCCCAAGAAGAACTGAAGATACTGAGCTGAGCTGAGCCTTGGTCATTATTCCACGCCTATAGGGCGTATGACAGGAGTGGCAGTTTTGACACCATTATGCTTTTCTAAATCTATTGGTCAGATCATGACGTCAGGTTATCATATTTCACCCCTGGATCTCATTTTGCAGAAAACATTAGGTTATCATTAGGTCATCTGTTCCAGAGAACATGCCAGGACATGTTTAGATTTTTTGCTCCACGTCTTACCCTTATTATTTTGTGATATATTTCATGCATATTATTGTAGTAAATGTCAAAGGTTATATTATCTGAAGTT
Organism: Acanthochromis polyacanthus; assembly: GCF_021347895.1. Lineage (NCBI taxonomy): Eukaryota > Metazoa > Chordata > Actinopteri > Pomacentridae > Acanthochromis > Acanthochromis polyacanthus. Next base: position 23,430 of record NW_026131301.1, read on the forward strand.
TACACCGATATGTTTTGAGTACATATGTTTTACTTCTGGTCTTTAGTCTAATAGCATTTGCCATAATTATATCATCTGTTATTGTAGCGCATTGTACCCAGAAATATTACACTACAATGTCTCCTCCTAATGTGACCTTAATGGAGTCCTAAACAAGTCCTAAAAGTAAAAAATAGAAACCAATTATAAAGAGAAGCCAATTATAAAAAAATAAAACACCTTGGTCATTTATTTATTGAGGAAAATTACCCTTTATTACATATCCATGAGGGAAAAAGTATGTGAATCTTTGCGTTAGTATCAGGTGTATTATTAGTTCCTCTTGTGATTCAACCCTTAAACAAGAGCTGTGTGTTTACTATAGCATTGTTACTGATTACTGATTCTGGTTTGGAACCAGATGGATAAATATGTTTTCATTCATATTTTTCAGTTATAATTTATATATTTTTTTAAAGATTAGATCTCTTTTTCACGGAAAAAGGTTAATAATCCAACCGGTTCTTGTAAATACATGAATGAATGTTCATTTCCACTGTTAGCAGTTTTAGCAATTTAGGCTAAAACGGACCGAGATTTGTCCATTATGTGGAGAAGGAGATGGCATTATGCTCCAAACCCCTCTTTTATGTGAACGAGCACAAGACAGAAAGCTGAATGCTATATAAATACATTTATTTATTTTTTAAAATTGCACGTTTTTAGAACCATACATAAAATACGAACAACTTCCTGTCTCCCATGGAGGTGACGTATTTCCTGTCACCCATGGAGGTCACGTGTTTCCTGTCAGCCTTGGAGATTGGAGGTCTGCATCCAGGTACTCTTGGCTTTTTGGCCAAAAACTGCTGCATCCCGGCTGCCTTTTCTGGTCCTTGTAGTCATTTCTGAGCTTTTTAGTTTGTTGAGGAGTTAGTCAGGCTCCGTTCATACAGCTGTAGCCATCTCCCACTGGATTGTTTCGAACACTGGTGTGGTCCAAGAGGCTCCCTCTAACTTCCACTGAATTTCAAATGAAGACCACAGTTCCAGGAAGCTTTGGGTCTCCTCCTCAGACCGTTGCTGCTTGGATTTTGCTTCTATATTTACCGGTTTTTAAAACACAAACACTCAACATTACTGCTACTCGCTTGGCTGTTTAAAAACGGCACGGTCCCCTTTCCTCAAAACCAAGAAGCGCGTTCTCGCGCTATAAGCCCCGTCCCCCCTAGCTCCCGCCCCTCACGCGAAAACACTGCCAGTAAGATTGAAACTTGAAACAAGAAAACTGTAACTGAAAATCAGAAAGTTGAAACTGAAAACCTGTGAAACGTGAAAAAATAAATAGATTGTAATAAAAAATCTAAAGATTGGCATTGTAAAACACATCATAGTACAAAAAATATCCTAAAAATGATTGAGTTTTTTCAATGTTTGTATTTTCGCTTTCAATTCAACATTTTTCAATGCCAAAATTTACTGTCAGCATTATGGCTCCATAGAACTCGACGTTTAATTTTTGGAAACATCTGATCATAAAAAGTTGCTTTAACAAAGTCAAAAAGACAATATTGGAATAAGAACTTAATATAAACTATGTTTTAAGTTGAATTTTTGCTTTCCTTGGTAATCCGCAGAGGGAAATGTAGTTGTTACAGCAGCACTGATCATCAATAAAAGGGTAAGCAATAAGACAACACAGAATATTTGGGAACAAAGTGAAGATAAAATTTTAAAAAAGATACAATGAAATGAAATAAAATTAAAACATATTTAATATAATATAGAAAAAATCCACAGAATATGACTGACAAAATGTGCAAATGAGAATGTACTTGGATGTGCAGGTGACGATGAAGGTGCAGATGAGTTTAGAGAGATAATGAAGGATGTTTAGAATGTAAAGCAGTGGTTTAAACTCATTTTAGTTCAGGGGTCACATTCTGCCCAATTTGATCTCCAGTGGGCTGGACCAGTAAAATCACAGCATAATAATCTATAAATAACCACAACTCCAAATGTTCCCTTTGTTTTAGTGCAAAAAAGAACATTCTGAAAATGTTCACATTTAAGGAATTTTCTTTTGACCAAACATTATGAACAACCTGGAATTTCTGAAGAAAAATAAGTTCAATTTCAGCAATATTATGCCTCAGTTTATCATTTACACATTGCAAATTACAGATCAAAGTGTTTCTACAAAGACACAAAAAATTCAGTCACAGGTATTTGGAACTGAATGATACAGTATTTTACTTTTTGATCAAAATGACAAAAGTCAGACAAAAAAGACAAAAAACAATGAAAACAAAAAAGATGACAAAAATGATACACAAAGTGAAAAAAGCGAGAGACAAAATGACAAAAAAAAAGACAAATGACACGAAACTAGTTGTTGCTAGTTGTTTTCATTTAAAATTGTCTCACCTGCTGCCCTGCTGCAGGAAACGCCAAATAAGGACATGAGAGGAGAGAGCACTATCTCGGCCTGGCTGCAGCCAGCCTGACATTGTTTTGATTTAAAATTGTTTTTTTTTGCTGTAACTGTTCTAACTGAATGGAATGAAGCTAACAAGTTTAACAGCGTCAGTCAGAAATCATTTCACTTTCATCTGATCACACCAGAGGCAACAACACCGTTGTTCATCTGCTGATCGAATACGTTGATTTCAACCACTTTGGCATTTAAATATGTCTGTTTCAACCAACCAAAGCGAACATCTGCAGTTGTCAGGATCCTCGAGTCAACCAGGTAAGAGACACTAAAACACCAACATGATCTCATATTTCACACACTTTGAAAAGACCTGGATTCATCTGTACATGTTGAAATATGTTGAAATATGTGCTCATAAGTGGTCTGCAGTGACTGTTTTGTGATGAAAATAACATGAACTTGTTGTTGCTGAAGTTGAGAATGAGTTTGTGTGCAGCAGGTGTTTGTACAGTAAAATGTAACCTAGAAAGGAGCAGTCTGTGAACTGTGATCCGGATTAAAATGTCTCTCTTTTTTTTTTTTACAAAAATCTGCACAAATTACAAACTGATTTACACAAATAAACATCAGTAAATCTGAAGATCAGGCCGAAGACAAAATCAAAGTAGAAAACAAACAGAAAAACTCCAGCTGAGGATCAAGTCAGTCATGCTGCATTCAGTTTTTAAACAAAACAAAGTTGAAATAAATACCGATAAAGTGTCAATGATGCACTTTGAATCTAATGTTGTTTGAGCTCATCACTGTTATATCTGTGATTTTCTGACATACGCTCCTCATTTAAATGGTCTAGAAATCATCAGTATTAGTTGTGTGTTTGTCCCTGATGTGTTGACTGAATGCACTGATTGAACACGGTTTTCTCTCCATGTTTGTGGATCAGGATCTGACAACTCTGACTTCCATCCCATGGACCTGCTGTCTGGCGGCATCACTGAGTACCGGTTTGGAAGCTTCAAGTATCGGGGCGTCTTTTGTGACGTGGCTCAGTGCACACGGCTGGATACCGAACACCCGGTATTGGTCAAGATCTTGAAGAAGACGGCCACAGACTCCCAGCAGCCCAACAGAGAGGTAGAGCCTCAGTCTTAGTCTCACACGTTTCTTTTTTTTCTCATTTTTATTTTTAACGTTTTTGAGCTGAACATGTATGGGAGGATTACCTTTACAAAAACATGGTTAGCACACACTTACATATTATTTCCACACCTTTACATATTGTTACTTTACTGAAAATCCGACCTTATGGGCTTCACATAGTCAGTCCACTTTGACCAGATAGTGTAAAACTTGTCCCTTTGAGTCCTGAGGGTAAAAGAAAGATTTTCCATGGTATAGATTTCTTGAATTGTGCTAATCCAGTCTTCAACTGTCCACGGGTCCGGCTGCCAATAGTATCCAGAGCAACCTTTGATCCTTCTTTCTCCAATCTATTACATTCACATTGCCCAAAGACACACCACAACCCTGATGTCTCTTTTGAATAGGTGTAGTCAAAAACCTGGTTAGGTTCTTCCAAAAAAAACTCTCGCCAAGTGACCCATTGCAATCTACAGAAGTTCACCCAGCTTTCACTTGAAATTTCCATATTTCCTTCCATTTCCCATCTTCTCTTAATGTATTCCGTATTGGCCTGTTTACCTTGTTGAATGGCTTTATATACTTTAGATATTATTTTCTTTTGAGGAAATGTTTTAATTAATGTTAGAAAAGTCTGCAAGAACCCCAAGTTACTTTCATCCCATGATGTTTTTATGTTCTGATCAAAAATAATGTCTAACCTGTAAGTATCGATAGAAATCATCCTGGCCGAATCCAAATTTGTTTTGTAGAAATTCAAAACTCATAACGCCCCTTTGTGGATAAAAGAATAACAGCTAGTAAGTCTCTTTGAGATCCAACTTTGAAATCTTTTATCAAAGGCATTTGGCTTGAAGTCAGAGTCGTACGCACACCACCTGAGGATTCGGGAGAGATTTTCCAACTTACAAATTTGCATAACTCTATTCCACGAATTCAAGAGAGATTCATACATAGGGTCATTTGTAGAGCTGCTATTAGTTTGCAGTTTTTTGTCAGCTAATAATGCCATAATTGGTATGTCCTTTGTAACAGTTTCTTAAACATCTTTCCACCCGACCGAATAAGTGGGTGAACATAATCCGATTAAAGGTCTCATTTGTGCAGCATAATAATATTCCAGAAGGCAGGGAAGGCCTATCCCCCCTTTCTCTTTTGTTAATTGCATTGTCTGATATTTTATCCTTGCTCTTTTATTTGGCCAAATATATTTTGTCAGTAGTTTGTCCCACTCATCAAAATGTTTTTGGACTATCTGAATTGGGAGACATTGAAAAAGGTAAAGGAAACGAGGGAGGATACTCATTCTGATTGAGTCCACCCAAGAATGTAGAGCCAAAAAAGGGACATTATTCCATCTTTGTAAATCTGATCTTATTTTTGAAATTAGAGGCCCGTAATTGGCCTGAAACATTTCAGATGGATCCTTTGTCAGGACAGTTACCAAATATTTAATGCTATGGGCATTTCATTTCCATTTGTGTGCACTTTTAATGTGTGTAGGTGGATTGTAATTAAGCTTTAATTCCTGAGTTTTGGTAATATTGAACTTATAGCCTGAAAAAGAGCCATATTCATCCAGCATTTTCATTCATTTGGGAAGCGACTGAGTGGGGTCCGTCAGGAATATTAATATGTCATCAGCAAACAGAGCTAATCTTTGCTCCCCTGATTTTAAAGTAACACCTTTAATTTCTGTACTCTGCCTCATCCATTGAGCTAAGGGCTCAATAAATAAAGAAAAAAGTAAAGCTGATGCTCCACAGCCTTGGCAGGTTCCTCTTTCTAAAGAAATTGATTTGGATAGCCAAATGCAGCCAATACTTTATATCAAAATTCCCACAGTCTCACACATTTCATCAGGTCGTTAACATGAACTGTCTCTCAGATGATTCATCCGTCTGATGTCTTCTGTTTCCTCTCTAGCTGGACGTTCTGAAGAGGATCCGAGGACTTGACCCCCTCCACATTGTCAGGTTCCTTGATGACTTTGACTGCAAAGGGCAAACTTGTCTAGTTTTTGAAACGCTGGACAAGAGCCTTCACAAGCTGTTGAGGGAGAGACGTGGAGAACCTCTGTCACTTGGAGAAATCAGACCCATTACACAGCAGGTACGTGGATTTGATGATTCCATCACCAAACAATGTCTACTGATTTACAGAACATATCAAGCCAACATATAACCAACATCTGAACAACCAGATTCAATCTTTGTTTCTTCTTCTGGTCCTGCAGCTGCTCTCAGCTCTCTGCACTCTGAAGACTGCTGGCATCGTTCACAGAAACATCAACCCACATACTGTGATGTTGATGAAACAGGAAGACCAGCAGAACTTCACAGTGAAACTTACTAGTTTCAACTCAGCCATCCCAGTTGGTGAAGTGAAGAGCAGCTCCGTCAAGCAGCTTGTTGGATACAGGTAGGTTGGAAGATCTGTCTTCCAGCATCATGTACTGCTGCTCTTCTTTGACTCATCTGATCTGATGTCACCAAAAATCATGAACATGTAAAACTGAGCAGGAAGTCACTGCAATCACTGACTGTTGTCTTCCTTCTTCAGGTGTCCTGATGTTCTTGTGGGTCTACCCATCTCTGAGGCAGTGGATATGTGGTCAGTGGGTGCTGTTCTGTCCACCTTGTTCCTCGGCAGCCCGCTGTTCCCTCAGAGGTGTCAGTATCACCTGGTATGTCCTCCACTGTTCTAGGATGTTGGAAGTCAAATAGATGCAGGAGTGCCTTTTATGCTGATGTAGCTGATATTCTCTGTTTAGATGAAGATTTTGGTGGAGACTCTGGCTAACCCAGAGAATGAGCTTCTGAGTGAAGGCCCCAACAACCAGCTCTACTTCAAGTCCACGGAGCACACATGGACACTGAAGGTATGGAAGCCTGTCCTGCACAGAGTTCTTTGACATTTAGCCAAAACCAATGAAGTTGTTTTTCTGCTTTTAACATATCAAATACATTCTCTTGTTGATTGTCTGAACATGGAAATGCTGATTTCTAACATGTGTGCTGTTTTGAACAACCATTAAATCTTTTTTTTCCAAATGCAGCTGGATCCAGATGTGGACAGTTATGAGACCAAACTGTTCGCAAGCCTCCTAAAGAAGATGCTGCATCTGAATCCAGAGAGCCGAATTTCACCAAGTGAGGCTCTGCAACACCCGTTTCTGTTCTACAGCAAGGAGGACAACAGCTCTCAGTAAGTGACGGCTGGATGGAAGCTGGATGCTTTATTTGATGGAATGTTCCACTAGTTGATGGATTAGTTGAATATTTTATTCATTTCTTTGTTGTGGTTCTTCTTTCAGTGACATGGTCTCAGCTCCCTCCGAGGCTGCGGCCTCCTCTTCGGGTGACACCGTTTCACCTCCTGATGAGGGTTCAGAGAGCTCTGAATCAGATGAAGCTGCTTTTTTGGCCGACGCTGCCACCTCCTCTCCGGGTGACACTGTTTCAGCTCCTAGTGAGCCTTCAGAGAGCTCTACTTCAGATGCAGCTGCTGTCGTGGCCGACGCTGCCGCCTCCTCTTCGGGTGACACCTTTTCACCTCCTGATGAGCCTTCAGAGAGCTCTGCCATACTGGACACAGAGACAACTTGTGCAGAAGAACATCCAGCAGAGTCTCCAGAAGCAGATCTTAATGAGTCTGCGGTCTCCTCTGCTTCACCCATCACCGTTCAGACTGACCTGAATGACGCTGTTTCAGCTGATCAAGGTCCAGCAGAAACTCCCACTACTGCTGAACTGAATGGTGAAGTGGTGGCTGAAGCTCCTGACACCAGAAAGGCTCCGAGGAGGCCTCTGAAAAGAGTCAGGAGATTTTTTGGCAGAGTCTTCAGATCTCTGTGCAGTTGTTGCTCTGTACAAGTTACGGAGTAACTCACTTTTATTGTTTATTATTTCATTTATTTCTTTAATTTTTTTCAGCTTATTGTTTTCTGTTTCTGTTTATTTCATGTTTATTTTTCCATTTAGTCTTTATTATTTCTTTTATTGTTAACCATTTTGTTTATTGTTTTCTGTTTCATTTCTTTGTCATTATTTCATTTCTTGTTTGTTATTTCATTTATTGTTTTCTGTTTCATTTATTCTTCATTCTTTCATTTTTTGTTTGCTATTTCATTATTTTTTTACTATTTCATTTTCCTTTCATTTATTCATTTACTTCCTTGCAAAATAAACAGAAACAGCAGCTGAATGAAATGTCCTCAGTGGTCTGACTGTCAGCTGGAAAAGCAGTGAGACTTTCAGCAGGGATCACAGCTGTAGAAGGAGCAGCAGTGGTATGAACCACAGAAATGGCAGTGGAGTTGTAGTTTCAGCAGCAGTTTAAGAAAACAGATTGTATTTAGAATTTTGTTTAAAGAAGCTTGATTCATTCATCTTTGTCACCAGGTTATGAATATCTTCAAATTAATGAGAGAAAAAGTCAAATATATTCAACTTAGTAACCTTTAATGGAATAAATAATGACTGAACTCTGTTTTTATAAGACATGGTTCCACTTATCAGCCTTCAGCCCTCAATAACTTGAAATCCTGAATCTAAGTTGAAGTTTAAAACTCAATAATGAAAGCAAATACATGTAACTTCGTATACTCTCACACAACCACACTGCTGTGCTTGTTTTGACTGACAGAAAACGACTTTATGTGAAACTTTGCATCATGAAATACTACAGACACTTTACAACTTCACAAACTATCAACAGACAAGTGCCTTGAAAATAAATCTTAGTAAAACAGAAAATAAATAACTGTTTAATAATTAAATCAGTTCAAACGACTAAATGAAAAAGAAAACCCATCTTCACATTGGTAGCCCTGGTAAAAAAGAAAATATTTTGTGTTGACTGGTTTTTTTTGCAGAAATGTTAATTGCCTCATCACAATAATCTTAATATTACATCCACTCTTACTTGTTTTAATGACTACATAAATTATTCTGCTCATGATTTTCATTTCATCTCATGTTCAAGCACTTTACACAAGATGTTGAAGTGTAAACTAAGTAACAAATCAAAGCCAGAGTCTATGACTTGACTGTGTTCAGATCTTTAAAAAAAAAAAAAAAATCACCAACAGAAGTCAGCATTCGGATGGCAGAAGGATTTATTTATCAAGAAAAAATCCAGGAGTAATTCTTAGTAGCGATAACACCCCAAGAAGAACTGAAGATACTGAGCTGAGCTGAGCCTTGGTCATTATTCCACGCCTATAGGGCGTATGACAGGAGTGGCAGTTTTGACACCATTATGCTTTTCTAAATCTATTGGTCAGATCATGACGTCAGGTTATCATATTTCACCCCTGGATCTCATTTTACAGAAAACATTAGGTTATCATCAGGTCATCTGTTCCAGAGAACATGCCAGGACATGTTTAGATTTTTTGCTCCACATCTTACCCTTATTATTTTGTGATAGATTTCATGCATATTATTTTAGTAAATGTCAAAGGTTATATTATCTGAAGTTTACACCGATATGTTTTGAGTACATATGTTTTACTTCTGGTCTTTAGTCTAATAGCATTTGCCATAATTATATCATCTGTTATTGTAGCGCATTGTACCCAGAAATATTACACTACAATGTCTCCTCCTAATGTGACCTTAATGGAGTCCTAAACAAGTCCTAAAAGTAAAAAATAGAAACCAATTATAAAGAGAAGCCAATTATATAAAAAAAAATAAAACACCTTGGTCATTTATTTATTGAGGAAAATTACCCTTTATTACATATCCATGAGGGAAAAAGTATGTGAATCTTTGCGTTAGTATCAGGTGTATTATTAGTTCCTCTTGTGATTCAACCCTTAAACAAGAGCTGTGTGTTTACTATAGCATTGTTACTGATTACTGATTCTGGTTTGGAACCAGATGGATAAATATGTTTTCATTCATATTTTTCAGTTATAATTTATATATTTTTTAAAGATTAGATCTCTTTTTCACGGAAAAAGGTTAATAATCCAACTGGTTCTTGTAAATACATGAATGAATGTTCATTTCCACTGTTAGCAGTTTTAGCAATTTAGGCTAAAACGGACCGAGATTTGTCCATTATGTGGAGAAGGAGATGGCATTATGCTCCAAACCCCTCTTTTATGTGAACGAGCACAAGACAGAAAGCTGAATGCTATATAAATACATTTATTTATTTTTTAAAATTGCACGTTTTTAGAACCATACATAAAATACGAACAACTTCCTGTCTCCCATGGAGGTGACGTATTTCCTGTCACCCATGGAGGTCACTTGTTTCCTGTCAGCCTTGGAGATTGGAGGTCTGCATCCAGGTACTCTTGGCTTTTTGGCCAAAAACTGCTGCATCCCGGCTGCCTTTTCTGGTCCTTGTAGTCATTTCTGAGCTTTTTAGTTTGTTGAGGAGTTAGTCAGGCTCCGTTCATACAGCTGTAACCATCTCCCACTGGATTGTTTCGAACACTGGTGTGGTCCAAGAGGCTCCCTCTAACTTCCACTGAATTTCAAATGAAGACCACAGTTCCAGGAAGCTTTGGGTCTCCTCCTCAGACCGTTGCTGCTTGGATTTTGCTTCTATATTTACCGGTTTTTAAAACACAAACACTCAACATTACTGCTACTCGCTGGGCTGTTTAAAAATGGCACGGTCCCCTTTCCTCAAAACCAAGAAGCGCGTTGTTGCGCTATAAGCCCCGTCCCCCCTAGCTCCCGTCCCTCACGCGAAAACACTGCCAGTAAGATTGAAACTTGAAACAAGAAAACTGTAACTGAAAATCAGAAAGTTGGAACTGAAAACCTGTGAAACGTGAAAAAATAAATAGATTGTAATAAAAAATCTAAAGATTGGCATTGTAAAACACATCATAGTACAAAAAATATCCTAACAAAGATTGAGTTTTTTCAATGTTTGTATTTTCGCTTTCAATTCAACATTTTTCAATGCCAAAATTTACTGTCAGCATTATGGCTCCACAGAACTCGACGTTTGATTTTTGGAAACATCTGATCATAAAAAGTTGCTTTAACAAAGTCAAAAAGACAATATTGGAATAAGAACTTAATATAAACTATGTTTTAAGTTGAATTTTTGCTTTCCTTGGTAATCCGCAGAGGGAAATGTAGTTGTTACAGCAGCACTGATCATCAATAAAAGGGTAAGCAATAAGACAACACAGAATATTTGGGAACAAAGTGAAGATAAAATTTAAAAAAAGATACAATGAAATGAAATAAAATAAAAATGTATTAAATATAATATAGAAAAATCCACAGAATATGACTGACAAAATGTGCAAATGAGAATGTACTTGGATGTGCAGGTGACGATGAAGGTGCAGATGAGTTTAGAGAGATAATGAAGGATGTTTAGAATGTAAAGCAGTGGTTTAAACTCATTTTAGTTCAGGGGTCACATTCTGCCCAATTTGATCTCCAGTGGGCTGGACCAGTAAAATCACAGCATAATAATCTATAATAACCACAACTCCAAATGTTCCCTTTGTTTTAGTGCAAAAAAGTATATTCTGAAAATGTTCACATTTAAGGAATTTTCTTTTGACCAAACATTATGAACAACCTGGAATTTCTGAAGAAAAATAAGTTCAATTTCAGCAATATTATGCCTCAGTTTATCATTTACACATTGCAAATTACAGATCAAAGTGTTTCTACAAAGACACAAAAAATTCAGTCACAGGTATTTGGAACTGAATGATACAGTATTTTACTTTTTGATCAAAATGACAAAAGTCAGACAAAAAAGACAAAAAACAATTAAACAAAAAGATGACAAAAATGATACACAAAGCGAAAAAAGCGAGAGACAAAATGACAAAAAAAGACAAATGACACGAAACTAGTTGTTACTAGTTGTTTTCATTTAAAATTGTTTCACCTGCTGCCCTGCTGCAGGAAACGCCAAATAAGGACATGAGAGGAGAGAGCACTATCTCGGCCTGGCTGCAGCCAGCCTGACATTGTTTTGATTTAAAATTGTTTTTTTTTGCTGTAACTGTTCTAACTGAATGGAATGAAGCTAACAAGTTTAACAGCCTCAGTCAGAAATCATTTCACTTTCATCTGATCACACCAGAGGCAACAACACCGTTGTTCATCTGCTGATCGACTACGTTGATTTCAACCACTTTGGCATTTAAATATGTCTGGTTCAACCAACCAAAGCGAACATCTGCAGTTGTCAGGATCCTCAAGTCAACCAGGTAAGAGACACTAAAACACCAACATGATCTCATATTTCACACACTTTGAAAAGACCTGGATTCATCTGTACATGTTGAAATATGTTGAAATATGTGCTCATAAGTGGTCTGCAGTGACTGTTTTGTGACGAAAATAACATGAACTTGTTGTTGCTGAAGTTGAGAATGAGTTTGTGTGCAGCAGGTGTTTGTACAGTAAAATGTAACCTAGAAAGGAGCAGTCTGTGAACTGTGATCCGGATTAAAATGTCTCTCTTTTTTTTTTAACAAAAATCTGCACAAATTACAAACTGATTTACACAAATAAACATCAGTAAATCTGAAGATCAGGCCGAAGACAAAATCAAAGCAGAAAACAAACAGAAAAACTCCAGCTGAGGATCAAGTCAGTCATGCTGCATTCAGTTTTAAAACAAAACAAAGTTGAAATAAATACCGATAAAGTGTCAATGATGCACTTTGAATCTAATGTTGTTTTAACTCATCACTGTTATATCTGTGATTTCTGACATACACTATTCATTTAAATGGTCTAGAAATCATCAGTATTAGTTGTGTGTTTGTCCCTGATGTGTTGACTGAATGCACTGATTGAACACGTTTTTCTCTCCATGTTTGTGGATCAGGATCTGACAACTCTGACTTCCATCCCATGGACCTGCTGTCTGGCGGCATCACTGAGTACCGGTTTGGAAGCTTCAAGTATCGGGGCGTCTTTTGTGACGTGGCTCAGTGCACACGGCTGGATACCGAACACCCGGTATTGGTCAAGATCTTGAAGAAGACGGCCACAGACTCCCAGCAGCCCAACAGAGAGGTAGAGCCTCAGTCTTAGTCTCACACGTTTCTTTTTTTCCTCATTTTTATTTTTAACGTTTTTGAGTTGAACATGTATGGGAGGATTACCTTTACAAAAATATGGTTAGCACACACTTACATATTATTGCCACACCTTTACATATTGTTACTTTACTGAAAATCCGACCTTATGGGCTTCACATAGTCAGTCCACTTTGACCAGATAGTGTAAAACTTGTCCCTTTGAGTCCTGAGGGTAAAAGAAAGCTTTTCCATGGTATAGATTTCTTGAATTGTGCTAATCCAGTCTTCAACTGTCGACGGGTCGGTTTTAACCATTTCCTTGTTACGGCTTTCTTACTTGCTGCCAATAGTATCCAGAGCAACCTTTGATCTTTCTTTCTCCAATCTATTACATTCACATTGCCCAAAGACACATTTTCAAAGTTACAGAGTATTTTACTGCCAAATGCATTATTAATATGCTCACATACCTGTGTCCAATACAATGTTATCACCGAACAATACCAAAAAATATGGAAATGATTAGCCCCTGAGGACCCACAGGATGTCCAGCAGAGATCACCACAACCCTGATGTCTCTTTTGAATAGGTGTAGTAAAAACCTGGTTAGGTTCTTCCAACAAAACTCTCGCCAAGTGTTAGAACCCGTAGTGACCCATCGCAATCTACAGAAGTTCACCCAGCTTTCACTTGAAATTTCCATATTTCCTTCCATTTCCCATCTCTCTTAATGTATTCCGTATTGGCCTGTTTACCTTGTTGAATGACTTTAATATACTTTAGATATTATTTTCTTTTGAGGAAATGTTTAATTAATGTTAGAAAAGTCTGCAAGAACCCCAAGTTACTTTCATCCCATGATGTTTTTATATTCTGATCAAAATAATGTCTAACCTGTAAGTATCGATAGAAATCATCCTGGCGAATCCACATTTTTTTGTAGAAATTCAAAACTCATAACGCCCTTTGTGATAAAAGAATAACAGCTAGTAAGTCTCTTTGAGATCCAACTTTGAAATCTTTTATCAAAGGCATTTGGCTTGAAGTCAGAGTCGTACGCACACCACCTGAGGATTCGGGAGAGATTTTCCAACTTACAAATTTGCATAACTCTATTCCACAAATTCAAGAGAGATTCATACATAGGGTCATTTGTAGAGCTGCTATTAGTTTGCAGTTTTTTGTCAGCTAATAATGCCATAATTGGTATGTCCTTTGTAACAGTTTCTTAAACATCTTTCCACCCTACCGAATAAGTGGGTGAACATAATCCGATTAAAGGTCTCATTTGTGCAGCATAATAATATTCCAGAAGCAGGGAAGGCCTA
>NW_026131302.1:0-36789 GCF_021347895.1 Acanthochromis polyacanthus
CAGAAAGATGGATCTCCCTGCTGAACCTGCACCTGGAAGAACTGTTTCTTTTTGAAAGACAATGACTTTCACTTTTCTGCTATGAATGTTTTAATTCTTTTTCAGCCTAAAACCTCCTTTTCACCCTCTCAGGAATGCCATCTTTCCTCCCCCTCCCTGTCTAAAGACATCTCTGTCTGTCTCCGGGAGCCATAAAACTTTTACGACCTGAGCACAACTGAAGGAACTGAACCTCTTCAAAATTAATATTTCTGAGATGTATTTTGTTTTTTCAGGTTTACCAAAGTTCCTGACAGTGTTTCATCTCTCTCATATCCAAAAATCACACTTCTATGTCGTATAGAAGTCGAGTTATTGATTTGTGAGATTGAATCTGATTTCTTCTTTATTCCTCCTGTTGAGGTGGAAAGGATGAATTCTTGTGTTTATTCATTACCAGATGTATGACATGTTATCATATTTTCACTGTGACATACATAGTTTAATGTCCAAACATAAACATATAGTTTTGAAGTGAATAATTCACAGAATTCTACACGTGTCCCTTTCACACAACTGAAATATGGTGAGAGACAGACAGATTACTGACTGCTACAGACTACTGATCCCTGTGGAATTACTGTTCCATTAATGCCTGAAACAGGAAGAACATTTAGACAGAAAGACTGGAAATTCAATGAAGATGAGCAGGACTGTAGCATGGAGAGAAAATCTGATCTTCAGTAAAGTCAGACGATGGCGTTGGTTCTTCTGGAAGTAAATGTGAATTTTTCCAACATAAAGTGAGAGAAAACTCAGTAGATTGTGGTCAAAGAATGTGTCAGAAAGCCAAAGAATGAGAAAGACAGTTGATGAATGATATGAATGAGTGTTGTAAAATGAATGTGTTCTCTGAGAGGAAGAAAGAAGAAGTGATTGGGTTCCAATCTAAAGGAGATGAATTGGATTGGAATAAAGCACCAGGTGCATTTCTAGCATCCAGAGCTAAATGGATGGAAGATGGGGAGAAAACAGTTCCTATTTCAGTGGATTAGAGAGAAATGCAATCAGCCTCTAAATGTTGATGATCAAACTGGGAGCAATCCAGAAGAAAGAGCAGATGAAAGATTTAGATTCTATTAGCATTTACATTCAGCAGCTTTTTCTTTCAAGTCAAAGCATTTCTTCCTCAGACTGACTTTAAAAGCACGTGTTTGGAGAGATTGATAGAGCTGGAATGAAAATGTCTTTGGGGAAATCAGCGGCTCCAGATGGACTTACAACCAACTTTGATCCGTTTTTCTGGGCTCATATTAGAGAAGGACTGTTTGAAGCATTCAAAGAAGCTTTCAATCAGGGAGTCACACTCATTTTAGTTCAGGTTCCACATTTAGCCCAGTTTGATCTCAAGTGGGCCGGAGCGCTTTTTACTACAAAAGTCAGATGAAAAAAGACACAAAATGAGACAAAAAGCAGAGAAAATATTGTGAAAATGAGACAGAAAAGGACCAAAGAACAATCTAGTGTTTGACTTTGTGATCATGGTCTAGAAATGGTTTGAAATGGATCCTTTGACTCATTTCCAATCTGCAGTTCATGTCTTCTCTGGAATTTGGACACTTTGATGATGATTGATGGATTGTGCTCATTTGGTAGAGGATGCTGCTTTTACACTCTTTCTACATTCATTGAAAGCTTCTGACGAGCTTCAGCACCACTTTATTTGACATTCACTGCATTATTTTGGATGGAAAATTCATTCATATGCTCTCAGTGTTGTCCAGCAGAATTCCTTCAATGTGGAACTACTAGAAGATGAGATGTTAACAGGAGCAAACACCAAGGAGACCCATCAGTCCTCTGCTGTTTATTATTAGCTCTGGATATCAACCCTCCTGTTGGCTTCATTTACGCCACCAAAAAACAGGAAAAAAATCCAGAAATTCAGCAAAAAAATTCACCAAATTTATGGAAATGTGCAAAAACCTTCAGGAAGAAAATTCCAAGAATTCACTTAAAGTTTTATTTAAAAAAACAACAAAACAAAATCCCTCTAATTTGGCAGGAAAATTATGTAAATATTTTTCAAAAAATGAGTAAAAATCTTCCAAAAATCCTAAAAATATCTAAAGTGATTCCATATTTATCAGTAAAACTTCTGATATTTTCTTTAAGAACATTCACATAAAAATCAACCAAAATCCAGAGAATTTACTGGATTTTGGTTGATTTTTATGTGAATGTTCTTTACAAACATTTCTTCTTTTTCCACCAAAAAATGTTCAAAAATGTCCCAAAAATGTTCAAATGTGGACATCAGAAGTTTCTCTGTGGAAATATTTATTATTTTCCACATTTTCAAACTTTAAAAGGACACGAGGGTTAAAATAGTGAAAGTCTAAAAGCATTTAATAAGGACACAGTCAGCAGATGATCCAACATTATTTTAAAGCTGTGTGTATTTTCCAGAAGCCTCAGGGTTTGATTGAAACTAAATGTGAGATCTGATCCATTCACCAGAAAACACAAAGTTTACTTCAGAATATTCCAGTAAAAATGAGCTGAAACATTTGGAGAAACTATCAGTAAAATCTGATGAACAGGGAAACTTCTAACATTCTGATTGTTGGAAATCAAATGTAAAATCCTTGAAGATCTGCTTCCAAAGGAATCTTTGATATTTGGTAGAATATTGAGGACAGAAATGGAAGGATTTCAGGATGGATTTATCCAGCAGATTCTTGATGTGTTTCACATGGATGGATGAAGAAAATCCAGCAGATTGACTGTGATGTGATTTGATGCTAAAAGGTGATGTGGTAAAATGAGTAGAGGAGGGGCTTTGAATGTCACTGATGGACAAACAATGAATGGTTCCATGAAATGACTTTAGAAAACAGGAACATTATCTGTGCTTTACCTTAGCGCCTCATCTTTGTCTCATTCTCTTTAACATGTCATTTCCATCCTTTAAATGATCCCATTTCCACATGCAGCTGTTCTTCTCCTGGAAAATGCTTTAGAAGCAGAACTTCAGTCCACACAAAGCTACAATGTGGAAGAACAGGAGGATTTGTACAGGAGGAAATGTGTCTTTGTGAAGGATTGGATGGAGAAAGGAACACATTGAATGGATGAAGATGTTCTAGTGGTTTTCAAAGTAAACTGACTTCAGATTGCTGCTGGAAACAACATTCTCTGCTAATCAAAGCTGTTCCAGTGATCAAAGGAATGTTCCAGAATTCATGTGAACTCCTCATTCTAACACGCTGTTTATTGACAGAGAAACATTTTGACACGTTAAATGTTAGAACAACATTGTGAGATGATCAGGAACTAAAGAATGTTTTCCTCTTCCTGCTCAAAGAAAAGTTGGATCTCCAACATTTCCACAGACTGACTCTATCAAAGTCACAAGCAGATATTTGTCTTTTCCTTTCTGAGCTCAAATGAAAGAAGTTCATTTCTAAACTCTTTCTGATGTTTCTCCATGTAGAGAATGTTCCAGAAGGAGATTTCATGTGGAGAAGAACACATGCACATTGATGGAGAAGATGTGAACCTCCAGAACATCTGTTCTCCTCCTGAACTATTGTGAGGAGCTTTAGGGACACAATCATGAATGGTTGCTAACAAACAACGTTCAACCTGTCTGTGAATACAATTCTATCAAGTTTGCTCTCTTTATGCACAACAAACATCTGGAATTTATGTGGAATCCTAGAATGAGAACTGCTGAGTTTTAGACACACAGATGTAGATTTTTGAAGGCTGCTCTGAGTTTGAAACTTTTCTTTTCCTCCTTAATCAAACGCTCAATAGAAGTTCCTTCAGACTGTCTCAGATTCTCATGTTATAAACTGATGAACCCCTGAGAAGTTCATTTATTTCAAGCTGTCTGATTTGATTATTCTCTTTCTTTCTTTTCTGCTTCTCTTCTGCTTGGACCAGTGGAATTGTAGGACACAGTTGGTGCCTATTTGTTGTTCAATTATGCTTCATAAAAGATAAAACAACAAAAAACTTGGGGAGCCAAATATCCCAGAATGCATTTAGAGCAGCAGCAAAGAGCGAGGAGGAAACTTTCAGAGGAAACTCAAGTATTTTGGGAATCCTGCTGTTATTGTGACACTAAATGTAGTTTTCAGATGATCTGAGGTGAGAAAGTGGTTGTAAAAAGGTCCAATGTGTGGTGAGTTTGTCCAGATGAAGCTGATTAAAAATGAGCTCCAACGCTTTCAGAGATGTGAGGTCCAGGTTAGACAGCTCTGATGGACGCTCAGCCTCACTGTAGAGCTCCTTATCTGGACCAGACTTTACAATCTGCTGCTCTGACGCTTCTATAGCGCTTCAACAGGATATTAGGAGTTTCTGTGGATCCAACCGTCACACTTTGACCTCACACTTTATTTGGATTGTTCACAGAAAAATCACTTTGAAAGAAGTTCAAGTTCACAACTTTAGATTGTTCATGTTTTACTCGCTCACTGACTGTGATCATAAGAACAGATAGAAATTAAAACAGAGAAGATCATTTATTTACAAGTTTGGTTTCTGAGTCTTTTCACCACTAAAATATGGAGTTTTTCTTCTAGTCTTTGGACTTCTTTATATCTGCTGTTAGGGATAAATTTAATGAAATAGAATTAAAAATGGAGACAAAAAGATCAAAATAAAAGCATCAGTTTTACTGCTTTACTAAAGATCTTTTTTCTGTTTTCATTTCTGCCGTGGAAGAGGATAAACGTTGATTATTCAACATGGAAAATTAAATTCCACTGATCAACAAATAAGCAAACAAACATGAAGATCAAAGTGTGTTATTAGTCATTTATTGAATAAAAAAGAAAGTTAGAATAGTTTAAAAGCCACAGGCAGAGCAAATAAAGTGGAGAAAGACGTATTAAAATCATTGATCTTGTTCAGGAAAAATCAACCACTGCAATGAAAATAAAAACTAAGTTAGACATTGATTACAGCACAAGATCTGTTCAAAGAATTTAGAGCATGGAAGGGTTCAAATACAGCACAATGTGAGGAAAAGCTCCTTTAACGGCCAAACACAACATTTATAGAATGAAACAGGCTAAAAAATGTAGAATTTACAGAGTTCAATGTAATCTGGATAGTCCTGGTGGGTTTAAATTCTACTGGAATCATATCGATGCTGAAAACATTTTGATCCACAGATAGCTAGGGTTATGGGAGCTTTGATGGAAAAATACAATCTGATAGAATTTGTTGATGAAACCAGAAATTCAGAATCTGATAAAAAAAAACTGATGAAAAAACATTGAAGCACTTATTTATAGTAAAAATGAAAAATGGATCTATCAATAAGACATAAATGACAGAAGAGCACAGAATACTTTGGAAAGAGTGACACAGATGAAGGAAGTTCTCATTTCATCACTAGAACAGGACTTAAAGACTCACATCAGGATCAAGTGTGGCTGCACAAAAAGCTGATTTTCACTGGACAATAATGTGTGAAAGTCTGTCAGCAGTTTGGAGATTCACTGCTTCCTCTCTCATTTCACACTTTGTGCAGCTCAAATGCTTTAGTTCCAGTGAGCGTCAGAGGAACACCACATCCTGATTTTCACTCTCAACATTTGACTGGAAAAAGACGCAAACACCACATTTGGCTCCTGGAAGAATCACAACTTCATCTTTGAAGAGGAACAAGTTTACAAGGAATCATTGAGAAGGATTTGACAAAGAAACACATTTAATCCATGAATGTGAAAACATGTTTGTGAGGGACAGAGTCATGGAGAGACTCAACCATCTGTTCAACACTGTTTCTGTACCAGGAGGAGACTCTGGAGACGAGACTCAGCACAGAGACACTGAAGAACCAGACCAGGACCTGTAGACCCCAAATCCAGGATAGAGAGTTTGAGTGAATGTGGTGTTGAAGGTGTGGAGGAGGATCAGAGAGTCAGAGGAGACTCTGTAGAAGGACAGAGTTCCAGCAGGAACGTCCACATAAACTGAAACTCTGTGAGAGACTGAGGAGGAACTGATGGATGTTTCACTGTCATTGTGACTGACAGAGTAACCATCATCAGAGCAGAACAGACTCCAGGACTGATCATTACATCCAAACCCACAGTCATAACTGTCTCCTTTCCTTCTGATTCCTCTGTAACTCACTGATATATAAACCCATCCTCTCCACTCCACCTCCCAGTAACAGCGACCAGTCAGACCAGTTCTACACAGCAGCTGATAACAGTAGTCAAACCTGTCTGGATGATCAGGATACCTCTGATCCTCCTCCACATATGTCACCTTCCTGTTGTTGTCAGACAGTCTGAGGTTTCCGTGTACTGTGTTTGTGTCGACTGTGAGTTGACAGGAATCTGATGGAGAGAACAAACACAACACAGCTGCAGTTATTGATGGATCATGTGATCAGTATTAAAGCTTTGATGATGACCTCAGAGATGTGACACTTTGAAGATGCTTGAATGTGCTGCTTTGTTTCCATCAATCCATTCAAACACACTTACACTTCCTCAGACCTGGTGTCAACCATCGGACTCCAGCAGGCGTCACCCTGAAAGGAGGAGGACGGTCAGAGCAGCAGAGACTCTTTCAGCAGCACACATGGACGTTACATGGCTCTCACACTGTTCCACTGATAAAGGACCAGAGCGTTCATAGAGGTGACATCATTCTCCCAGACTGATACAAACTTCACTGGCGCCATGACTGACTGTACAACTTTAAATCATTTTCTACAATTGTGCAGCAAAACAGAACTTTCTTCTTTTCTTTTTCCTCTTTTTCAGTGATATCACTCTATGCTAGCCCATTGCCTTAAATCCCTTTGGAACATCTCATTTAATGAACTAGAACATCAGGTTATAGGTGTCGCTGAGCTGCCTTTCCTTTTTGTGTGTGTGCCAGAATATACATAGCTAGAAGCTTAGAAAGCTTTTTGCTTTATTTCTTCTTTTTTATGTCTTTTTCACTTGTCTCACTCAATGCTAGGGGACTGAGGAATAATGTAAAGCGTAAAGCTTTATTTTTAATGTTAAACAGCTGAAAACTGATTTGGTTTTTTTCCAAGGATCACACTCACTTATTAAAGATGTAAACTTGTGTAAAAATCAGTGGGAAACGACATGTGGTGATGACATGGACAGAACATTCTGCTGGGGGATCTTGTTTAAAGGGGAGTTTTCCTGGAAAATTGATGCACTCTGTGACAGTCAAGCTCATTTGATTTGTTTAATAGTAGACTGGAATGGCAAAGCAATGATTATTGTTCATTTGTACGCTTATAATTCTACATCAGAAAAGGATAAACTTATTCCTACATTAGACTGTAAACTTGCAGCTCTAACTCAGACATTCCCTGAGGCTTACTTCATTGTAGGAGGTGATTTTAATGTGCTCATGAATGAGGTGATGATAGATGGCCTCCAGCTAAATGCTCACAGCCAAATGTTCACTTCAACTCTTTCATTGACAAGTATGATTGATGTGATGTATGGAGAGAGAAGTTTCCAAATACTTGGAGGAATAAAAATGGCATAAACCACTTTCAGATGTGATTACCACAGCGGGTAATATAAACACATTTCTAAAACAAACAACAAAAGTTTAAAGGGGCATAAAGGGCATAACTTACGTTTCGATGGTCTTTTACCGGTCAACGATGAAAATAATCCACAAAAACCGGCCATAATCCAAGAGTAGTCATCCAGACAATACTAGCAAGTATCATATTTTGTCCAAAACATGTCTAGAAATAAGTAAATAATCCACAAATAGCTCGGCTCCGTGCGCGTCCACGTGGCGCACGGTGGCGCTGCGCGTTCCATAATTCACTGCATTTTTATCCATAATTTTATGAAGCTTTCTGTAATCCTCACGATCTCGGTCAGAAAATGGCGACTGAAGCCTCTGCTTTCGATCCCAACCGCATTTCAACCAATCAAGTGACTCATCGCTGCCTCCGAACCCGGAACAGCCAGCCGTTGCCGAGACCGATGGATCTGCTGACTCTCATCTCTCCACTAAATTCTGAGCAAAATGACGCCGGAGGAAACGTTTGACTGACAGGGCATGTAGCCAATGAGCTTGCTGAATAGCCGAGAGGCGGGTTTTAGCGGCTCTGTGTGATTTTTCACACCTCCGGCTCTCCTGCTGCAGCTGCTTTTCTCTGTCTCCGTCTGAGCCTCTGATTCAGATCAAGATCCGCACTGAAGCTTATCTGAAGTGATTTTTTTTAGTTCTTTATGAGTTTTTGGAGTGAAAATAGTGTGAAAAAGGGCCAATAAACGACCATATACCATTTTTTCACAGGGTGTACATAGGGTGTCCAAAATTGACATAATTGGGCATATTAGTACAAAAACATGTGTGAAACACTCATTTCTTGTAGTTTTGCTCTGAAATTTTGTCCTGAACTATGTAAGACCCCAGGCTGTTGCCTTGTTGTGTTTCAAGCTGTCACAGTGCTGCCACACTAATTTTCAGGTGTTTTATTAGGGAAAAAATTTAGGCGTGAATAAAATTCTTCCTAATTCAGTGTGTTCCAACATAAATAACTCTGTGTCAGTAGCACCAAGAGTAATTTTTACTGCACTGGGTGACAATGCAGGTTGTCAGCTTTCAAATGAGACCCCAGCCATGCCTGTACTCCAAACAGTTCAAGAACAGCATTCAATTTACTTTCTGTACATCTTCAGTTGAAATTTCAGGGGAAAATTGACCGCAGCTTAAAGGGTTAAAGTGGAAAAAACTCATGCTAAGTACAATGCCATGTCTCAACTGAACATTGATGGAGTTGTGACTGAAAGTAAGAGCAGTATTTCTGAGTTTTGCTCTATTTTTAAAACAAAGTCTGACAAAGATGCAATGGATAGACTGTTTAATGTGTTGATTTTACAAACTCTATAACGGAGGAAGAGCGGTTGATGTGTGACACCCCTCTCACACAACAACAAGTATTAGATGCAATGATGCAACTTCAGAGTAATAAGTCACCTGGAGTTGATGGATTGTTTCAGAATTCTAGATAGATTTTGCTGAACTTTTGGCCCCATTTCTGTTCAAAGTTTTCTGAAGGTATTAGTAAAGGGACTCTTCCAGCAAGTATGACACAAGGCTGGATGACTTTAATTCCTAAACCAAAAAAGGAGCCTCTCTTCATTGATAACTGGAGACCAGTTTCATTATTGAACAATGACTCTAAAGTTCTTGCTCTTGTTTTTGCTAAAAGATGTAAAAATGCTCTTAACTCTCTTATTGATGAGAATCAGTCTGGGTTTATGAGTAACAGGCATATTTTCAATAACATGAGGCTAGTTTTAGACCTCATAGACGATGCTGACCTTATTAGGGATGACAGTTTCATTTTAGTTGGAGACTTTCACAAAGCCTTTGATACAGTTGAACACTCCTTTATGTTTTCTGCTCTTAACAGCTTTGGTTTTGGGCCATACTTTTGCAGTGTGATGAAAACATTCTATGCTGGCGCCAATAGCTCGGTAAAACTGAGTAATGGCACAACTCAGAGATTTTGTTTGGAAAGAGGGCTAAGACAGGGCTGCCCTGTCTCAGTTTACCTCTTCCTGGTTGTTGCTCAAATCTTTTGTCATTTTGTCAAATTCTGTCAGTTGGAAGGCATCTCTATTGCTGCTAGAAGCAGACTTTGAAGTCAGTTGGCTGATGATACAGCCTTGTTTTTAAAGAATGCCCTACAGATAAAGCCTGCAATTAATGCAATCCACATGTTTTCTAAAGCATCAGGTTTGGACTTAAACCTAAATAAGTGTGAGCTATTCGCTCTCTAAAGTTCTGATATAACCTCAATTGATGATATACGAGTAAAGAGTAAGGTTAACTATTTAGGGATTACTGGAACTAAAAATCAGTGAGAGAGATGCCATCTCAACTTTGAGCCAAGGATTAAAAAGGTGCAGAATAAATGGAAGCTTTGGCTACAAAGAGACTTATCACTTAAAGGTGAACTCTTCTGTCAAAAGCTGAGGGAATTTCCAGACTTGTGTATGCCGCCTCCTCACTGGCACTGGACTGTAAAACTGTCACATTTATTGATAAGATGCTTGTTCATTTTCTGTGGAAAAACCGGACACACTAGATCAGAAAATCTGGAATTCTGAACAACTACAAAAATGGAGGCCTCCACTTTGTTGATTTTTCAATTCTAAACAATGTTCTGAAGATCAAATGGTTCAAATCTTTCTTAAAAATGATGCATCTTTATAGAACTTTATTCCTAAATGTGTATTTCATCAAACTGGAGGACTCCCTTTTCTGTTGGTTTGTAGCTACCAAATAAACAAGATTCCCCTAAAATGATCCAGTTTTCACAAACAGGTTTTGTTGTCGTGGAAAACGGCCTACAAGCACAATTTCTCTCCACATGGGTATTATCTCTGGAATAATGGGGATATACTGCATCAAAATAAAAGCATCTTTCTCAATCGCTGCTTTAACAACAAAATGGACTTCGTCTCACAGCTTCTGACCCCTAGTGGCCATTTTATGAATGACACTGAATTCTGTGAAAAGTCTCCATTCCCTTCAACACTTGAAGAGTTTCCAAAGGTCATTAGCTCCATTCCAGCTGCTGCTGTGACTCTGTGCACTGCCTCCTCTCTTGCAGCAGATATACATGTTGTTAATCCATGTGACACTTATTGTGGCTAAATATGCTTTGGGACGGCAAAGAACAGCAACAGAGCTATACGTGCACTGTTCCAAAGAGAAACGACAACAAAACCTGATGTTATCCATGACTGGAACTCTTTTATTCATAATATCTCTGGTCTCAGGTTTGGCTTTGACCTCACAAGTTCATGTTGAACAAAGTTAGGGACATTTATGTTAAAATCTTGCATAAAATCTCAGTAATTGTTTCCTTGCTGAGTAGCGATGACCCTGACCATGGCCCTGTATTGCAGGAATTCACTGACTGGTGTTCCACTTCCCTTATGCACATCAATGTGTCTAAGACGAAAGAAATGTTTATAGACTTTAGGAAACATCAGTCAGTCTTCCCTGCTCTTGTCATCAAGGATCAAGCCGTCGAGCGGATCCAGACTTATAAATATCTTGGCACTAATATTGATGACAAGCTGTCTTTCGACTTTCATGTCGATGCTGTTTGTAGAAAGGCGCATCAACGCATGTATTTTTTTCGGAAATTTCAGAGTTTTAAGGTTGATAGTACTCTTATGAAAATGTTTTATTCTTGTTTTATTGAGTCTGTTTTAACCTTTTCTTTTATCTGCTGGTACAGCTTACTTTCACTTAAAAACAAAAACAAATTACAGAGTATAGTGAGAGTATGCAGCAACATTGCAGGTATTAACCTCAACAATCTTTCTGATGTACATAAGCTCAGAACCTTAAATAAGGCCCGCACACTCCTCACTGACCAGAGCCACCCCTTGATTGGTGAGTTTGTGCTGCTCCCATCAGGCCACAGGTACATCCTGCCAAGATGCAGGACAAATAGACTTAAACATTCCTTTGTCCCTGCTGCAATTGTCCTGCTAAACAAGTGACTGACTAACCCGTTTGTGCTATCCATTGTTGTTATTATTGTCTGTGCTTGGTACTCTGCGATGTGATTGTTGTTGACTTGCTCTGCTGGCTGTATAGTAATTTGCCCCACGGGGATAATAAAGATTCCTTGAACCTTGAATCTATCCTGTTAAACATTCTATGACTAAGTTCAAACGTGATATCGATGTAAGATGTTCTTTTTGCTCTGAACAGCCAGAAACAGTTCCACATTTTTTTGGTATTGCAGTTACTGCAGAAAAATGTGGAAGGAAATTTAAAATTTTGTTTAGAAAAACTAAATCTGCAGATTGATTTGTTCTACAAACACATCATTTTTGGAGTTTACACACAGGATGGATATGAAAAAGACAAGGCCTTTATCATCAATCTCATATTAATATTAGTAAAATTTAACATTCATAAAGCAAAATTCAGTCATCAAAAGCCAAATTATCTTGTCTTCCATAAAGAATTTGAATATTATTTAAAGTCAATAAATAAATATCTGAGAACCAGAAAGCAATAAAAACTGTGAACATATGTAAAAAACTTAATTTGCTATAAATGTTTAAATTTGCTCAGCTGTTTTTTGTTTGTTTGTTTTTTGTGCTTTGTTTTGGTGTTTTTTTTAGTTTCCTTTCTTTTCTTTTTTCTCTTCCTTTCTTCCTTCAAAGTGATTTTTGTTAAATCTGTCACTGTATGTTTCAATATCATGTTGATGTTGGATGTTACCTGTGACTTTTGGAAATGGAAAAAAAAATTTCACCCTGCTTCCTGTCTGTGAGCTAAGCTAGGCTAACAGTTCACCCTGCTTCCTGTCTGTGAGCTACGCGAGGCTAACAGTTCACCCTGCTTCCTGTCTGTGAGCAACGCTAGGCTAACAGTTCACCCTGCTTCCTGTCTGTGAGCTAAGCTAGGCTAACAGTTCACCCTGCTTCCTGTCTGTGAGCTACGCTAGGCTAACAGTTCACCCTGCTTCCTGTCTGTGAGCTACGCTAGGCTAACAGTTCACCCTGCTTCCTGTCTGAGCTAAGCTAGGCTAACAGTTTCCTTTCGGTCATGGTGCATAACTGAGCTAACAGTATTCTTCTGCTTCCACTCTTTTTTGTGAGCTAGGCTGATAGTTTAGTGAGAGTGTCTGTCTGTCTGTACCTCAGAGTGTCTGTCTGTCTGTACCTGAGAGTGTCTGTCTGTCTGTACCTGAGAGTGTCTGTCTGTCTGTACCTGAGAGTGTCTGTCTGTCTGTACCTGAGAGTGTCTGTCTGTCTGTACCTCAGAGTGTCTGTCTGTCTGTACCTCAGAGTGTCTGTCTGTCTGTACCTGAGAGTTTCCAGTCTACAGTGTGGATCCTCCACTTTCGCTCTCAGCATCTTCTCTCCTGAGTCTCCTGGATGGTTGTAGCTCAGGTCCAGCTCTCTCAGATTTGAGGTCTTCAAGCTCAGAGCTGAGGCCAGAGAAGCACAGCCTTTCTTTGTGACCAGACAGCCTGACAGCCTGCACACACAAAACAACACAAACCTGATGGACAACACTTGGATGGATGTTTCTCTCTCTCTTTTCTTCTTTGTCTTTCAGATACATTTTGCTGCACATTTCATGCGTCTCAAGCAAATCAACAATCTCAGCAATGATTAGTGGGATTTAATCATGTCAAAAATAAAACCTGACAAAGTCCTGCACAAGTTCAGTAAAAGCTCATTTGATGAATCCCATCAGCAGAAATGATTGTACTCAGGTTAGCTGTTTATCCACTGATAGAAATCACATCAGTTTCAAAGTGTGAGTCCTGACCTGAGAGCTTCCAGTTTACAATGTGGACTCTCCAGTCCAGCAGAAAGACTCTCCACTCCTGAATCCTGCAGGTTGTTGTTACTCAGGTCCAGCTCTGTCACACTGGAGGACTGGGAGCTGAGGACTGAGGACAGAGCTCCACAGCTTCTCTCTGACAGATTACAGCCACTCAGTCTGAAGAGACAAAAAGCACATTATACTGATGAAACAGCAGCAAAATGAAAAAGGATCTTCAGTCTCCAACTACTTACACAACTTTCTTGGAGGCTTTGACCACTGGCAGCAGCCTCAGAAGAACCTCCTCTGAAGCAGAGTATTTCTTCAGGTCAAACACGTCCAGATGTTCTTCTGATGACAGTAAGATGAAGCCCAGAGCTGACCACTGAGCAGGAGACAGTTCATCTGTGGACAGACGTCCTGATCTCAGGGACTGTTGGATCTCCTCCACTAGAGAAACATCCTTCAGTTCATTCAGACAGTGGAACAGATTGATGCTTCTCTCTGCAGACACATTCTCACTGATCTTCTTCTTGATGTACTCCACTGTTTTCTGATTGGTCTGTGAGCAACTTCCTGTCTGTGTCAGCAGGCCTCGTAGGAGATTCTGATTGGTCGGCAGTGACAGACCCAGGAGGAAGCGCAGGAACAAGTCCAGGTGCCCGTTTGGACTCTGTAAGGCCTCGTCCACAGCTCTCTGGTAGAAAACTGTTGAATAACTTTGGAACATTTCAGACCAACGGGAGGTTGTTCGTTGTTGTTTTTCCAACAGGTTGATTCCAGAGTTGATGAAGGTCTGATGGACATGAAGAGCAGCCAGAAACTCGTGAAAGCTCAGATGGACGAAGCAGAACACCTTGTCCTGGTACAGTCCTCTCTCCTCTTTAAAGATCTGTGTGAACACTCCTGAGTACACTGAGGCTGCTTCCACATCGATGCCACACTCTGTCAGGTCGGACTCATAGAAGATCAGGTTTCCTTTCTGCAGCTGATTAAAAGCCAGTTTTCCCAGAGACTCAATCATCCTCCTGCTGTCTGGACTCCAGTGTGGATCTGTCTCAGCTCCTCCATCATACTTGACCTTCTTGACTTTGGCCTGAACCACCAGGTGGTGGATGAACATCTCAGTCAGGGTTCTGGGCAGATCTCCTCCCTCTCTGCTTCTCAGCAGCTCCTCCAGAACTGTAGCAGTGATCCAGCAGAATACTGGGATGTGGCACATGATGTGGAGGCTTCGTGACTTCTTCATGTGGGAGATGATGTTGCTGGCCTGCTCCTCATCTCTGACTCTCTTCCTGAAGTACTCCTCCTTCTGTGGGTCGGTGAACCCTCTGACCTCCGTCACCATGTCCACACAGTCAGGAGGGATCTGATTGGCTGCTGCAGGTCGTGTGGTTATCCAGAGGCGAGCAGAGGGAAGCAGATTCCCCCTGATCAGGTTTGTCAGCAGCACATCCACTGAGGTGGACTCTCTAACATCAGTCAGGACCTCATTGTTGTGGAAGTCCAGAGGAAGGCGACACTCATCCAGACCATCAAAGATCAACACAACCTGGAAGTATTCAAAGCTGCAGATTCCTGCTGCTTTGGTTTCACTGAAGAAGTGATGAACAAGTTCCATCAAGCTGAACTTCTTCTCTTTCACCACATTCAGCTCTCTGAAAGTCAGTGGAAACATGAAGTGGATGTCCTGGTTGCTTTTGTCTTCAGCCCAGTCCAGAGCCAACTTCTGTGTTAACACTGTTTTCCCGATGCCAGCCACTCCCTTTGTCATCACTGTTCTGATTGGTCCATCTCTTCCAGGTGAGCCTCTAAAGATGTCTTCTGCCCTGATGCTTCTTTCTGCTCTGTCTGCTTTCCTGGATGCTGCTTCAATATGTCTGACCTCATGTTCACCATTGACCTCTGCAGTCCATCCCTCTGTGATGTACAGCTCTGTGTAGATCTCATTCAAGAGGGTCAGCTGTCCTGCCTTAGCGATGCCCTCAAACACTCTCTGGAACTTCTTCTTCAGACCATGTTTAAGTTCACGTCCACAAACTCCAGCAGCAGGAAGTTCTGAATGAAAACACAAGAAAGAAAGAGTGAAGTAGAAGTAATCTGGATATTAAAGCACGAAAGTAGCAATAAAGTGAAGGTGACAGTTTGTCCCCTAAAGACTGATTGTGTGAAGATATTCTGAGACTACAGTAAATGTTCTGTTGATCAGCAGCTTCAGTCTTTACACAAATCCTCTTACTGCTCTGCAGACAGTCAGCCAGCTTTCCAACAGTCACCATGTTGTCCTTCATCTCCTGGAACAGAGAAATGTGTCAATGAGTCCATCAGAGTCAAATCATGGAGCCAAACATCAGATCCATGTTGGACACACTGACAGTCCACTGGTCTACAAAGAGCAGCATGGAGACGCCTGAACACAACAGATGGAGAACAACTTGTTGTCCATGAACTCACCATGAATATGGAGTCCAGGTGATGCTGCTGGACAGACTGAGCTCTGGGAACCTCTGAGTTCTGCTGCTCCACTCTGTGGATCAACATCAACAGTTAACTCTCACTTTATCACACAGAGACATCTTCAGGGCTTAAAGTGAAAAATAATCCTCAGCCTGAACTTTTTTGCTTTTGGGTCGGGGTACAATCTCACTAACTAGAAAGAAATTCAGCTATGTGCCTTCACAAAGTCAGACTACAGAGTATAGGAAAACCAAAAAGGTCAGTAGGTGGAGGTAGTACTCCATCTGACTACAACATGGTGCAAATATGTTTAGCAACTAATCAGTAAAAGACATGGAAAAGGACATTGATCCCCCTTTAAAGCATCATTTGCACTATTTATTCTGAAATACAACCATGTAAACAGTTAATTACCATTAATTTTTTTAAATAATTTTTGTGGTCTTTTGTTGTCTTTATTTGATAGTCAGAGTGGAGAGGCAGACAGGAAAGCAGGGACCAGAATGAGGGGAAGACATGCAGTAAAGAGCTGGAATCCAACCCAGGACGCTGTGTTGAGCTATCTGGATGCACCGTTTATTTGAACTCCACCAAGGAACACGGCGGAGTTACTGTGACGATCGTACGTTTGTCCTGCCGTCTATTTGTCTGTGTGCAATTTTACTCAAAAAAAGTGGACCAAGGGATTTGGATGAACTTTTCAGAGAAGCTCAGAAATGAGTCAAGGACCAAGTGATCAGATTTTAGCAGTGATGCCGCTTATAGTCTGGATCCATGAATTTGTTCCAGAGTTCTGCATCACTGCCAGATAGCACCACAGCGTCACTGTAACCATGACAACAATGGACTCACCTGCAGCTGGATCTCAACGTCTTTCTAAGACCCGCCCCCACTCTACTTCCATTGGCTAGTGATTTTAGTTTGGTTGAGAGCAAAAGCTGCGTTCCTCTCATTCCATTGGTTGTTACGTGAAATACTGCTGCTGCATCTTCACTGTCCAATAAATATGAGCAGATGTGTGTGTGTGTGTGTATATATATTTATATACAGATATTTAAATATAGATATTTATGTATATTATATTCAAATAGTCTTCTTACATGGATACATTGATGTCTTTTTAGAATAAGTTTTGCTTTGATTTTTATCAGTCTGACGGTGAAGCTTTTTGCATCGTGATGTCAGTCATAATGTGCACCAACTAGTGTATGTTCTGGTTAATTATTCTGTTCTATTCGAGACAAAGTCAATTAGTAGCATAGTCCTTGGTCTGAACATCTTACCCCTCTGCAGCAGGACCTGGTTCTCCTTTAAAATCAATAGGAAGAACCTTAGACCGGTCACTCTTGAAGGACACACAGCTGGATGCAGATCCAGGTCCAGGTCCAGATCCAGGTCCAGGTCCAGGTGGATTCCTGTCAATAATGATGCAGCAGTGATGTGATGCTGAGCTCTGACATGCAGCAGAGTCATGTAGGCTAATGTACAGACTAACAGACAGGCTAACAGACAGGCAAGTATACAGGCTAACATGTAGGCTAACGTACAGGCAAACATGCAGGCTAACAGACAGGCTAACATACAGACCAATATGTAGGCTAATGTACAGGCTAACATGTAGGCTAACGTACAGGCTAACATGCAGGCTAACAGACAGGCAAGTATACAGGCTAACATACAGACTAATATGTAGGCTAATGTACAAACTA
Organism: Acanthochromis polyacanthus; assembly: GCF_021347895.1. Classification (NCBI taxonomy): domain Eukaryota; kingdom Metazoa; phylum Chordata; class Actinopteri; family Pomacentridae; genus Acanthochromis; species Acanthochromis polyacanthus. The sequence goes on from NW_026131302.1 coordinate 17,490, forward strand.
CCGTACAGGTTAACATGCAGGCTAACATGTAGACTAACCGACAGGCTAAAATAAAGGCTAACATACAGGTTAACATATAGGCTAACAGACAGGCTAACATACAGGCTAAGATAGAGGTTAACATGCAGGCTATCAAGGCTTTTATGATCACAGAACTGGAGTTTTGTCCAGTAAAACTATTTCTTGATATTTTAGTGAACTCAGAGTTCTTGCTGTGATCCACCTGCTTCTGTTTTTAATGTCTCTATGGATGATGTTCACGTTATTAGCATCACTTCTTCAAAACATTTGTTCTGTTTGATGAGGAGCCAATCTGCTATCAAACTAGCAGCTCTGAAACCTTGTTCTGAACATCTTACCCCTCTGCAGCAGGACCTGGTTCTCCTTTAAATTCAACAAGACGACCCTTAGACCGGTCACTCTTGAAGGACACACAGCTGGATGCAGATCCAGGTCCAGGTCCAGATCCAGGTCCTGGTCCAGGTGGATTCCTGTCAATAATGATGCAGCAGTGATGTGATGCTGAGCTCTGACATGCAGCAGAGTCCAGTAGGCTAATGTACAGACTAATATGCAGGCTAACATGCAGGCTAACATGCATGCTAACATACAGGCTAGCATACAGGCTATCAAGGTTTATCTGATCACAGAACTTGAGTTTTTTCCAGTAAAACTATTTCTTGATATTTTAGTGAACTCAGAGTTCTTGCTGTGATCCACCTGGTTCTGTTTTTAATGTCTCTGTGGATGATGTTCACGTTATTAGCATCACTTCTTCTAAACATTTGTTCTGTTTGATGAGGAGCCAATCTGCTATCAAACTAGCAGCTCTGAAACCTTGTTCTGAACATCTTACCCCTCTGCAGCAGGACCTGGTTCTCCTTTAAATTCAACAAGACGACCCATAGACCGGTCACTCTTGAAGGACACACAGCTGGATGGAGGTCCAGATCCAGAGGACTCTGGTCTCTGATGGATTCTGGTAAACAGAGAGGAAAACCACCAGGAAGGAAAAATCATGTAGCAAAGTTTCAGAGTGATTTAATGATGGAACATATTTAGAACAATGACAGAACATTTGACACAACAGTCAGTAGTTTGATTTCACAGCTTACTTCTTTCCTCTTACTTCAGGACCTGGTTCTCCTTTAAAGTTAATGAAGCGATCATTAGACTGATCACTCTTGAAGGACACACAGCTGGATGCAGGTCCAGGTCCAGGTGGATTCCTGTCAATAATGATGCAGCAGTGATGTGATGCTGAGTTCTGACATGCAGCAGAGTCATGTAGGCTAATGTACAGGCTAACAAGGCTTATCTGATCACAGAACTGGAGTTTTGTCCAGTAAAACTATTTGATATTTTAGTGAACTCAGAGTTCTTGCTGTGATCCACCTGGTTCTGTTTTAATGTCTCTGTGGATGATGTTCACGTTATTAGCATCACTTCTTCTAAACATTTGTTCTGTTTGATGAGGAGCCAATCTGCTATCAAACTAGCAGCTCTGAAACCTTGTTCTGAACATCTTACCTCTCTGCAGCAGGACCTAGTCCTCTTTTGAAATAACGAGAAAGACCCTTAGAACAGTCACTCTTGAAGGACAAACAGCTGGATCCAGGTTCAGGTCCAGGTCCAGGTCCAGGTGGATTCCTGTCAATAATGATGCAGCAGTGATGTGATGCTGAGCTCTGACATGCAGCAGAGTCCTGGACAGTTAGAGATGGTGCTCTCACCTCTGAGCTTTGCTCTGGTTCTCCTGTTCCCCACACAGAGAGCTTTTAGAGGGAGGGACTCCCTCCTCTCTGTCCTCACACTCATCCATGATGCTCAACTCACAGCAGCTCACACACACTTTCTACCTTCACCTGCACAGGAAACAAACATCATTCATCCACTCAGATCCTCCTGGAGAAGATCAGCTGCTGCACTTCTACTATCAGTCCAGCAGATGGAGTCATGGAGCTGCAGAGACTCACCCACAAACCCAAAGTCAGAAAGACAAAACAACAAAGAAACATCAGCAGCTCATCAAACTGACTCAAGTCCATCAATAATCTCAGAAATATTGACTGATTGCAGTCGATCAATAAGCTAATAATCATATTGATCCATGTTTAAACAGCAGTCATCCACAGTTTGTGCTGAAATAAGAAGTGAACATGTAGAAACATGACAGAGCAGAAACAAACAGCAACATTACTGAAGTTAAAGCAGCAAACAAAGCAAACTTACACTTTATTCAAAGCACTGAAGAAGAAGAAGAAAGTTTCCAGTCCAGGGGGAGGTACCAAGATGGCGGACCATTAAGTTCGATTGGTAAAAGCTCCGACAAAAACTGCAGACTTTTGTTGTTTTAAACTTACTTTTATCCACCTGAACTGCAACAATGGACTCAAATAAGGTTATTAAACCTGCAAAATTGAACCCGCCGATTCCACCGAAACCTAAATCACTGCCACAGCTTATGGAAGACGATCATAACTACTCTGCAAATGAGGTGGCTAACGCTAATGCTATGCTAGCTAAACGTGACCCGCCAACCCCAACAAAAGCGCCGGCTGAAAAGAAAATAAAGCCAAGCGTGGAGCAAGGTAATGAACAAGTGTCAAATAATGCAATTTTTGACGCTATTATGGAGCTAAGCAAAAGAGTGTCTGGCATTGAGAGGAGGCTTGATGATATTGGAGAACAGAACCGTCAAAACACAGCCATGATTGCAAATTTGACTAAGGCTGTACAGTTCAATTCAGAGGAGCTGGAGGATACCAAAAAGAAAGTTTTGGAGATGGAAAGAAAAAATGAACTTTTGGTGAAAGAAAACGAAGTACTCAAAGAAAAAGTAATTGGTCTGGAAAGATACAGCATGAAATGGTGTCTGCGAGTGAGGGGGGTAACGGAGAAAAATGACGAAAATCTCAGAGTCACCATTATCCCTCTACTGCAAAAAATAGTCCCTGAGATGGCAACAAAAATGGATTTTGCTGTGGATGTGGTGCACAGGCTTGGAAAAAAAGAAGACAAACGCACAAGACAAATCATCATCCTGTTTTCCATGAGACACGTGAAGGAAGAGGTGTGGAGAAGAACCAAAAGATCGCCAGTCTGCCAAGCTGAAGGAATCTCTTTTGCGGAGATGCTGCCACGAGAAGATTTGGAATCACGTCAACGTCAGTGGCCGGTGGTTGACCAAGCAAGAAGAGCTGGGACAAAGGCTTACTTCAGAGGCCAATATGCATACATTGAGGGGGTTCGAGTGAAAGACAATGGATAATCCAAAAATCAAGAAGTTGTTACTTCGGTGGAGAAACAGTGAGCAGTTTGGAGCTACTCATCTATTCAGTTAGTAGTACAGTTACAGTACACTAAAACCAAAACTTTCTATTTTTATTTCTTTCCTTGAATTTCACTGTTCATGTTAAATGTTAAACTTTCCTTTGGTTCTTTAAATGCAAGGGGCTTAAAAGAGACTGTCAAAAGAAAAGCTTTGTTTTTATTCTGCAAAGGGCGTAATTCGAATTGTTTATTTTTACAAGAGACCCATTCCTCAACTGCAGATGAAACTTTTTGGACAAATCAATGGAAAGACAAGATCCTGTTTAGCCATGGCTCCAACAGATCCGGGGGTGTGGCTATATGCTTCAATAACTTCCCTGGCGAGATTATGACCCACCAGACAGATGCAGAAGGACACTGGTTGACTGTGGTGACCAAAGTAGAAGGTTTGTTTCTCATCCTACTGAATGTATATGGATATAACAATGATAATCAAAATAGAACAATGTTAGATGATATTACAAATGTTGTTCAAGAACTTAAAGGACGTTACCCCACAGACTATATTTTGTTAGGAGGTGACTGGAACATGACACCAGATGAATGGATGGATAGATGGCCCCAAAGAGTTGACAGGACCCAAATTAATAATATAATTAATAATTTTATGATGAATAACAACTTAACAGATATCTGGAGAACAATGAACCCTCTAACTCAAAGCTTCTCATGGTTTAAACCAAACGGAACTTGCAAATCGAGAATTGATTATTGGTTGGGAAGTGACAATATTGTAGGTCTCTCTACCAAAACGCTAATGACATATGCCCCCCTCTCAGACCACTGTTTTATAGAACTGCACATAGAACCTTCGACCAGAAAAACTAACAAGATAAGATATTGGAAATTTAACGCCAAATTACTTCAAAATGAGGAATACTGCAAAATAGTAAGAGAAATTATTAAAAACATCACTACTGATGAATCAATTAAGGGATATATCAACAAATGGGAATTTACAAAGTTTAAAATAAGGGAATTCAGTATTCAATTTAGCAAAAACCTTATTCGTAAACAAAAGGAGTATGAGATTAGTCTTTTGCAAGACATAAATCAATGCTGTAGTAACAACATTTTGTCAGATCAAGAAAAAAACAGACTTATGGATTTACAGGCTAAATTAGATCAACTTTATCTTAATCGTGCGGAAGGAGCGTTTGTAAGATCTCGTGCTAAATGGATCGAAGAGGGAGAAAAAAACTCTTCATACTTTTTCAATTTAGAAAAGAATAGACAACAGAGAAATAGTATAGCATGTATTCTAATCAATGGATTAGAGTGTAAAGATTCTAAATTATTGGAAAAAGAAGTGTACACATTTTACTCTAAATTGTATTCCACTCAATTCTCTCAAACAAATTGTAACAATTTATTTGACAAAATAGGTCATTTAATCCCCAAAATTGATGAAACATACTATGAATTTTGTGAATCTGACCTTAAAATTGAGGAATTAGACGCAGCTATTAAAAAAATGCCTTTAAACAAAGCCCCAGGATCTGATGGCCTTACAGTCAACTTTTTAAGATTTTTCTGGGATGAGGTGAGAGAAATACTGTTCAAAGCTTTGGTAGAATGCATTAACAAAAAGGAATTAATGACAACTATGAAGCAAGGAATAATTACGTTAATTCCTAAACCAGGAAAAGATAAAAGAATACTGGACAACTTAAGACCAATAACATTACTGAATACGGACTATAAAATCTATTCTAGCTCTATTGCAGCAAGACTTAAAAAGGGGGTATCAGACATAATTAGCGAAACTCAATCTGGTTTTCTCAAAGATAGACTTATTCACAACAATATTAGACTTGTTTTGGACTTAATTGAGTATAGGGATCTGATTAATGATGATAGTTTGATTTTTTTCCTTGATTTTTACAAGGCATTTGATTCAGTAGAGCATCCCTTTATTCTAGAAACACTTTCGCATTTCGGATTTGGTGAAAAATTTAGAAGAACTATAAGTATGTTATACAATGATATAAACAGTTCAGTGATCTTAGAGCATGGGTCTTGTAACAGGTTTGCTATAAAAAAGGGTATTCGACAGGGATGTGGAAGTTCTCCTCTTTTATTTATAATGGTTGCAGAGATGCTTTCTATTTTAATTAAAGATAGTGAAGTAACAGGAATTGATATAATGGATAAACAATTGATTATAAGTCAACTAGCTGATGACACCACTCTTTTTTTGAAAAATAAAGACCAAATCCCTTTGGCCTTACAAACAATAAATACTTTTTCTAAGGCTTCTGGTCTACAACTAAATTTAAATAAATGTGAATTACTTGCGCTAAAGGATGACTCTCAGCAATCATTATACAACATACAAGTTAAGAATGAAGTAAAATATTTGGGAATTGTCATAACAAAAAACAAAATCATTTCTGACAAGGTAAATATTTGGGATAACATTAACAAATGCAAATCAACACTTAATAGATGGTTACAAAGAGATCTTTCCATATTTGGGAGAATATTGTTAACCAAAATGGACAGCCTTTCCAGACTTATCTACCCAGCGTACTCTCTTCCAATGAATCACAAGATGATAAAAGCTATTAATAACATAAATTTTAATTTTATATGGAGGAATAAATGTCATTACATAAGTAAAAACGATATGGTTCAATCCTATAAAGATGGCGGAGGAAATGCAATAGACTTTGATAATATGAATGGTTTATTGAAACTAAAATGGCTGAAAAACTTGCTTAACAATATTCACTCTATTTGGTACTACATACCCAACATGATTTTTAATAAGATGGGAGGAATTCACTTGTTATTGAAATGTGATTTTGAATTTAGCAAACTACCAGTGAAGCTTTCTGATTTCCATCAACAAACCCTTCTCTATTGGAAGTTAATCTTTAAACATAATTTCACACCACATAATTCTCCGATATGGAACAACCGGTACATAACTATCAATAGAAAATCGTTCTTTACAAATGACTGGTTTTCTAAAGGTATATGGGCTGTTGCCCATCTTTTAAATGATGAAGGAAACTTTTTGCCGTATGATGTTTTTTGTGAGAAATTTCAAATTGAATGTACGAAGAGAAAATATAACCAAACAGTTAAAGCTATTCCAATAACATTGCAGTCTATGGTTAGACAGGATATGTACTACTCAAATGTTAAACCAGATTTAAGGCATTTATTAATTAATGGCATTGACTTTTGCGATCGCAAATGCAACAACAAATTTATAAGGAACTCTTTAGTAAAATGCAGCTTTCCTAGCTCTGTAAGAAGAAATTATATTTTAAAGGATTTTAGAAAAGAAAAAATTGAAAAAATTAGATGTCGATATCTGGCTTTCCCTATTCCATTCAAAATGAAAGAAGTCCACTTCAAAATTTTGAACAAAATATACCCAACTAATGAATTTTTAAAAAAACAAATTCAAAATAGAAACTGGAAATTGTTCCTTCTGTGATACAGAAGATGAAAACCTTGAACATCTCTTCTTTAATTGTAGAATAGTACAGATGTTCTGGCAGGACTTTGAAAGTTGGATGCAATCAAAGGGAATTTGTGGAATTACACTGACTGATAAAAACATCAAATTTGGGATAGATATTAATAACAACAAAATAGACTATGGTGTGAACAATTTATTAATACTCTGCAAACATTTTATACATAAATGCAGATTTATGAAAATTAAACCAACTCTAACCCACTGGAGGAATGATTTTAAGCTCTTTGCTAAATCCTTAAATATGATATTGCATAAGAATGCTGGTCTTCTTGAAGCTTTTTGTAGCGAATTTAATTTGACTAACTGATTCCATTTATAACATGATTTATTGTTTGTATTTTCTTTCAACTGCCCCCTTGCTCTTTGTTGTATTTGGTTTGTTTTTGTTGTATGTTGTTAATCTATATTTCTGATGATAGAATTTGGTGGTACCTAATTAATGTATCCTGTTCAAAATTTAAATAAAAACCTTAAAAAAAAAAGAAAAAAAAAAAAGTTTCCAGTCCACTCCTGGACGCTCAGACAGGTGATCTGTTTCCTGGAACCAGTCAGGACTCCACCTATGAGGAAGCAGCAGGCAGACTTTCACAATAAGAGCACATTTTACAGGCTGATTATGTGACCCATTATTTCTACATTCAACCTTTTTCATGTCACTCAACGTCCAACACAACTTGTACAAACCCTGTTCTTCATGAAAGCAGAAGCTCCCATCAGGCTGTAAATCCCTGACAGTTAACATTCCCGAGAATGGAATCAGTGGGACAGAACCAACATCAGCAGAGATCACACTGATGCACATTTCCCTCAACATGTCTGCTCTCAGTCTCATTTAATGCTGCATTTAAGAAACATCTGAACATTTCTAGCATCTGGTTTAAACACTGTTTAAACATTTAAACACTCAAAATAGCAACAAATGACTTGAAATAACTCCAAAAAATGCAAAAATCACCACAAAAAGGTACAAAATACCTTTAAAAATGAATAAAAACAGAATTATCACAAAAACACTGAAAATAGCAGCAAATTATGTGAAATAACCTCACAGTGACTGAAATTGCTACAATAAAGGTCCAAAATCACTTTTAAAAAAGCAAAATGGAAATTAAAGTCACTAAATTACCATAAAACCACTGAAAATCTCAACAAATGATGTGAAATAACCTCAAAACACTTAAAAAAGTCACTATATTACTACAGAAACATGTAAATTACAACAGATTCTGTAAAATATCCTCATAAAGACTGAAATCACTACAAAATGTGCAAAATCACTTTAAAAGATCTTAAATTCACATAAAAAGTCACTAAATTACCACAAAAGTACTCAAAATCTCAACAAATGATGTGAAGTAACCTCAAAAAGACTTGAAATAACACCAAAAAAAATGCAAAAATTACCACAAAATGGCTCAAAATCACTTTAAAAAAATGTATAAAAAATAGTGAAGTCACTAAATTATCATAAAAACACTGAAAACGCAACAAATGATGTGAAATAACCTCATAAAGACTGAAGTCACCACAAAAAATTGCAAAATCAACATGAAAAGTCACCAAATTACCACAAAAACATTCAAATAACAACAAATGATGTGAAATCACCTCATCCAGACTGAAACTCCATCCAAAGTTATCGTTTAATAAATGCTGTGTGAATGTTTGTGAACCGTACTGAATCTCTCTGACTTGACCATCAGCTGTTGGTTCCATGCAGACACTAATAAAACTAGTGGCTCACATCAACATAGTGTGTTTCTGAGCTCAGTTCAGGCAGCAGACTGTAGAAAGTGGAAGAAACATCCCAGTCCTCTACAAGTCACAGCTACTAACGTTCCAGTGAGGCAGCTGTCTGTTCTCTGATCAACCTGATGATTAAAGTCAACACACTGGAGGAGATTGAGGCTTTTTAACGCTTTCATCACTGATGGTAGGGAAACAGGCAGAGATCACAGTCAAATCCACTTAGTTTGAGCAGTGGGATTCATTTTCGGTCCTGGAGTTTGAGGCCTCAGACCAGCCCACTTTAGATCAGAACCCGTTCTGATTAAAATCATGTCATTAGAACCTCACATGTTCAGTCTGCTATAGAACACTGTTCTGGAAAACCTGCAGTTCACTGTATTTTTATACAATATTTACAATTCAGAACAAGTAAGGGTTGCTTTAAAACATGCAGGTTTATTTCAGATGACTTTCATCTTCTTCCCTTTCAGCTGTGTTACTTTTAATGATCAAAACAGAACGGGTCACTGTTATGGTTTGAGCATAGAAAGTGGTTCTAGTGAACTAATGCTTGTTTGTTCTCTCTGTTCCTTTACAGACAGGAATAATCCTCTCATCACTCCTGGATCTGACTCTAAATCACATTCTAAAATGCTCACAGTTCTCAGCACAAACAGTCCTGCTCCACATTATCGGCACCGCTGGAATGTTTCCAGAAAATCCACCGTTTCTCCCAGAAGCTGTTGCAGTTACAAATGTTTCTGGTTTTCCACGTGTTCGTTTTCTAGTGTCACAAAGCTGGGTCTGTGTCAGAGATCATGGGTGTTCCAGCAGGACAATGAGCTGAAATGTAGCTCAGATAGCACCAAGAAATGGTTGGAGACAAAGTTCTGGAGAGTTCTGAAGCGGCAGCAGTGAGTCCAGATCTAAATCCCACTGAACACCTGTGGAGAGATCTCAGAACTGCTGTTTCTAGAAGGAACCCTTCAAACCTGAGAGACCTGGAGCAGTTTGCAGAAGAACAGTGGTCCACAACTCCATCTGAGAGGAGGAAGAAGCTTGTTGATGGTTCTAGGAAGTGACTGCTTTCAGTTTTTTCCTCCAAAGGGTGGAAACCAAACACTGAGTTCAGGTGCCAACAAAGATGTCCGGCCCATTTTCTGAGTTTTCTGCAAAATTAGCTCAATTTTGGCTTTTTTCTTCTGATTTTTGTGTTATTTTAATGCACAGGAAGGAAATAAAGACGTGTAAAACCAGAAACATTTGTAGCTGCAACAGCTTCTGGGAGAAACGGTGGATTTTCTGGAACCATTCCAGCGGTGCCGATAATGTGGACCAGGACTGGATCTGTCCTTTTTCCAGACCTTCTGATCAGTTCAGCTCAGTTTCATTCATGTAGATGTGAATCATCTTCTCCTACAGAGCAGCTCTACACCAGACTCTTCATTAGATTCATTCTGATAAGATTCTCTCTGGACTTGTGGCTCATGGCTGATGTTGGTTCTGGATCTTTCTTCTGACTCTGAGGAGCTCCAAGACAAAGTTTACCAGCATCAGACTATTATTACATTCTATAACGTGATGTTTTACGCCACAACCACACACAATTCATTGACTGGATAATAAATTAAAGTGAACGGTGGTCTGAAGAACAGTTCAGCATCTTTCTGTATCTTTTCCATCGTCCTCATTTGTTTCAAACCGTGAGCTCGTTTCACAGAAATAGTTTCCATTTTCAGCACATTTGTCTGCTTCTGTTTCCACATTTCCTCCTTTTGATTCTTGCCTTCTTATCCTTCATCTTTCAAACACCTGTCACTGTTGTCAGGGCAACCAAGCAGGAACCCTGTTTTTTACAGATGCTGGAACAACAACAACACAACAGAATAACTTTTAGCACTACAATAATAGATATATTTATGAACACGCCTGGTCTTGTTTGTCTATTTTTGTCAATAATTGTGTCAAAAATGCCCTATGTGTAAATAATTTACACCCTTTTTCCAGGAGAAGTAGAACTTTCAAAATCTGTCAAGTATTTACCGTTCTTATGGAATTAAATACCAAAAACTGTGAGTTAGAAGCAGAAAAGGACAACAACGGAACTGAATTTTCTTCAACTTTCTTTTTATAAATTCTTGAAAAGTGCAGATTGAACATTTCTGAGATTGAAAAAAATCTAATTCAAACTATTTACAACATTTGTGGAGCTTTGTGAGTCCATGTTACAGGCTGTTATATGTGTCAATAGCCAGGCGTTTTTTATTTTAGCTGTTAGCTTCTGAAACAGTTTCTGTCCACCTGAAGACTTGACCCACATCACACACAATACAGCTCCAGTAAACGACGGAACAAACCTGAAGATCAGGTAGGGCCGTGACATCACTGTTGTCAGGGCAACCAAGCGGGAAACAGATTTGTTCCTGATCTGACAGCAGCACTTCACAGAGGGAACTAGCAGCCAAGCTGTCCAGACAACGCCCAGAACAACAAGCCAAACATGTAAACTACTGGAAACACAAAGCAGGACTAAACACACCTCTACAAGCACATCAGCATCATGAACACACCTGAGATTTGCTCTCACTGATTGGCTGAAGGATCCAAAAGCAGACACCCTGCCAGCTAAAGCAGATCAAGCAGTTTTCTAACAAGCGCTCCGTCTGGAACATGAAGCAGAGCAAGAAAACAACACAAACACATGACACACAACATCAGCTACAGCTGGATCAGTGCTCTGCTCTTATTCTGGGGACTTTAATGACTGGAATGATCCATGAACCAGATCCGGGGCTCTTCATAAACACTGGGGGCTACAGCTGGGGATGTCCGGCTCTGATGACGCCACTGAGTCCAAACAACAACCTGAGTCTCACTAAACAGCACATTTCAGTCACCAGTTTGGTGTTGAGGATAAAACAGGATCAGATGAAATGTCCAGTCCTCAGTCTGATGGGATGTCTGTGTCCTCTGGAAGAAAACTTCTCTCTGTCTGCACACTTGCTTTCAAAGACTCTGACCCTCATGTTTGTGTTTGTTGGTGATGAAGGAGGAACCTCAGAGACTGCAATCAATCAAAGTTCTACTTACTCAGCTTCTTCCCACCAGTCCAGATCTCTGCTGTCTGGGTTTGAGCAGAAACATAGAAAATCCTGGGCTGCTTCTCCGTCACCGGTCCTCTGAGTCTGCAGGCTGCCGTCACTCTGAAACACCTCAAACACATCAGAATGCTCCTTTATTGGACCTGATTATCACAAATCATTCACCTGCAGCTCCTTCTAGCTTCCACTCCCTTAGAAAGAACGAAAAGCTGAGAAATCTCCTGGTCTGTCAATGTTTTCTCTTTTTGGAATATGAACATTAATGCTGCCAAAATAAAATATCGGCTCTGATAAATCTGATAAACTGGACATAGTTCACCTTTTTAGACACACACAGCTCATGTGGACATGCTTCTATCGTCCTCTTCAGTTTAATTCATGTCCTCACTATAATTAATTCTCACTAACACAGAGCTGTCTATGACTTCCTGACAGAGATGAGCTAACAAGCTAACAAGCTAACAGTTGGTTTAGCAGCAGCCTCTGTTAGCTAAATGTGGCAGTTTGAGGTCTAAACAACTTTTAGACCCATGAAGGAGCGAACATGGAGCTGTGGAACCACATTTCTGCTGCTGGAACTAAACTAACAGCTAGAAAACACGTTAAAGCAGAGCTAGCCAACACGGTGCCTGGTTTCCCTCAGGGACCATGTGAGTTTCCTGCTACACATGTTCTAAAAAAACACTAGTCACCATGATATTCCTTCTAGAATATATACAGTCACTGTTCTTTTTGAACCAAAAATACCTACATTAATGCAGATTTTAAATGAAAATATTGAATATAATTTTTTAAAAAGGTGTAAATGAACTTTGAGCTTGTCTGAAGTCAAAGCTCACTGCTCATGTCAAACCACCAGGTCACTCTTTGCTGAAGCAGACGCAGACACTTTAGGAAGCTAGATGTGGTTTTTACCCCAAAACATGGCAGAGAAGCGAAAGAAAAAACATTATTTTCAAGGAAGAAGAGTTCTTTTTTACGACAGTGACAGATAAATGCGTTTCTCATTTTATTGTGACGGCAAAGCGACACAATGTGTAGAGACTCTACTGGACCCGTCACAAAAGCTTCCATGCTAACTACCCACCTGGTAGCACTAAGGACAGAAAAAGCCCGGGACTTAAAGGCAGCTTTGGGTGAACAAGGACAGCAATAAAATCACAAAAAGCAACTGAGGCTTCATTTAGAGCTGCAGATTTTTTGATAAAGAACAAGAAAGTCTTTTGGGACGGGGAGGTGTTGAAAAGAAGCAGTGATGATGGTTGCAAACACTGTGTTCAAAGACGAGAAGAACGGTCCCAGATGCCATCTCCACTCTCTCCAACTGGGGGTACGATGGTTAGAAGAATGTCGGGTGTATCTGAAACTTGACAGAGCAGCTGGATGGGATCTGGCTCAGTGCAGGAGGTTTAGCATTCAGTGGGACGAGTCTGTGGACAGCAGCAGTACAGCTCAGCTGATGATGTTCATCTGAATGGTGTTTGATGGTTTCTCCTCTAAAGAACTCCTGACACTTTTGCCCCTGCAACAACAACAAGGGGAACTGACATCTACAGCGTGGTGAAAAGTTTCTTCATGGATAAAAACGTTAGAAAAGCTTGTTTCAGTGACGATGGACGGGGCTCCTCCATGACGGGTCGGCATGCAGCCTTCATTGTACGATGCAGAGGTGGTCCAGACTTCCCAGCATTCCTACATTACCACTCAGGGCTGTACGCTTAGCTTTTTCACTAGGAGCACAGGTGCTCCTAGTGAAAAACATTTAGGAGCACTATGAATTTTTACTATGAGTCGCACAGTTTTATTATTAATATTCACACAACAAGCCAAGCAGTAGGCTCAGTTATTTAACACAGAGAACATCCCTGTCCCACATCTTTTTGTATTCAAGTCGTCCTGGCACGCTTGGCTGAGTTCATCCAGCGGTCCACAGCAGGACTTGGATCAAAGTCCTCCAGACATGGCCCCTCCAAGCTGATCCTCATGAGGTCTTCAGTGGTGGTCAAATAAATGGATGCAGTTCTAACAGTGACATTGCACAAACAAAGCTTCTCCCACTAAATAGATGATCATCCCTCACCAGTGTCACATACATCAGCTTCACTGGTCCTCAGGACTTTGTGAACTAATAAACCAATGTATTTTTACAGATGGACATCTATACTACATCCGTCACAAGGAAACACCAAAGCCCATGTTTAGAGTGTGTGTGTGTGTATTTTGTAAATAGTTTGCAAAGAATTATGTTTGATTTTGTTCTCATAAAAGGCGGTGTACATATGTATGTGTATTTTGTAATTAGTTTGTAAAGAATTATTGATTTTTTTCTCACCAAAGAAAACAAACTTTCACCAATATGGCTTCCTTTCATTTGGAGTCTGATTGGTCTACTGACTTCTTTCTTTTGTCATATTTTCCATCATCACTCAGATGGCATTGTGTTACATTTTTCCAATTTCCAATCAAAAACTCGGTGGAAGCCACCATGTACACAAGACCTTATACAGCAGCAGCAGAGGAGCAGATGTAGCTGAGAAAGTTTGGAGGTTTCCACTTCTTGCATTCCAAAATAGTAGAGAGTCATATTTTGTTAAGTGGCCCAACAAATTCTGACTCCAGATTTTATTTCATCTCATACAATCTGCACAGTTAACTCAACCTGCATATTTCTGTTAAAGTCCTAGTTTTGAAATGTCTCTCTGTTCTTAATCTGCCATACTGTGATCATTTAGCCCCTTATTTTATTATTCTGTTCTTACAGACTGTAATTTACTAGGTTTATTTTTTTAGACTTGTGATTTGGTGTTTTAGCTGTTGTAGCAAATAATTTCCCAGGTGTGGGATTAAAGAATTTAAATTCTATTATATTGTTAACTGGCCCAATAAAAATAACAACAATTACAAATGACTTTATACTTAAGAACTATACTTATAAAGACTTTATACATAAATACCAGACATATTTTGATGCCATATCTTGCATTCTTAGGGGAGTCTGATTATAGGGCAGAATGCATAGATTGTGTTAACTGATGACAATTTTAGTTCAGTTTTACTTTATGGTATTTAAACTGTTTTACATGCTTAATTAGTGTAATTTGCATTATTATAATTTAGACAGACACAGTATTTGGTTATTTCAAGTTAATGTGTTCATAAAAGCTAAAGACAAAAATAGGAGCCTGTCGCTTTAAGAAAGTGCGTCGGTCTGTGTGATGCTCGGTACTGTGGGGGGGAGACCATAGATATATACATGTTTGTATAGATCTATGGGGGAGACGGTCTGAGAGTCAGAGGAGCTCACGGTTTTTCTGACCATGTCGTGTTTTAGCGCCGATGTGGAAAAAAAGTTGTTGAAGAAGAAGGTGTAGGCTGTGACTTTTACTTTGATCCACTTTGTGTGGATTTTTTAGGAGAAAATGCGAATGATAGGGTTGACATCTGTACTCGCACGTGTGCTCCCTTTTTATTTTTTCTACTCGCACCGATCTATTTTTAGGCGCATATGCGAGTGAAACGCTCCCACTGTACAGCCCTGACTGTGTGTGTAGTAGGATACATGTACTCTGTATCAGAATGTCCTTCAGGTTAATGATTTTCTATCTTATAAAGGATCAGAGCCTCATATCAGGTTTATAGTTTTATACTGAGCCTGTTCAGAGTCCAGACCAAACACTGACTGCTACTAAACACATCATTACTGCACTAAATGTCTCTCATGGACTCCACATACTTTTCATTCTTCAACTTTTCAACCAAACACAAACTTCTGTGAGGATTCTTCTCCCCACATTTCTCCTGACAGTAATCAAAGCTGTTCTCTTGGATTTCTTTCTGCTCTCTTTGACTCTTTATCAGTGTTTTCAGTCTGTTTCTGTCCTTTCAGACGGACTCTTGTGATCAGCTGATTTCTATTCTGTCTTTTGTGTCTGAATCAAAGAGAAGCAAAGTTCCACTCACTCAGCTTCTTCCTCTGCAGCTCTCTGCTGTGTGGACCAGGTCTGAGAGAAAATCCTCCTCTGTGTCTGCAGGCTGCCGTCACTCTGAGACACAAAGAGCAAAGATCAGCTGCTGCACCTTTAGATGACGTTAATATGAGACATGATGAAGCTGCAGCAGCTTCCTGGAAACAGCTGAGGACTAAGAAAGCTCCTCCTCTCTGACCACAGCCTCACTCTGGCCTTTATTTCTACACATTCACATGTTGATGAAGGAGCTGATCACATCATCATCTCAACCACTTTTATTGGGAAGAAAATCCAACAACTTCACTCTGATGCTGTGTAGAAAAATGACACTCTGTCCAACCATCAACTGGCTCCTGCTGATCAAACTACAGCTCCTGATCTGATATTTCATTGTTTTCCATCCTCTGAAGGATTGTTTATCAGTAATAAAGTTGTTGTTCCACATCTCACAGATGTTTTGTTGGAACAGATCAAAGTGCTCATCATGTTTCTGGTGATTGTGGAACATTAATAATGTCCAGATGTTATCAGCAGCTGCTTTTAGAGACTGAATCTGATTGGATTTGGCTCGTTTATCAAGTTGTGTAGAATATTTAGTTTGTCAGACATCCATGATGTGCAGGTGAAGAAGAAACGTCCGCTGACACTGACTCACTTCACCCTCTCTATTTTTAAGACCAGGCTTAAAACGTTCCTTTTTGACAAATCTTATAGTTGGGGCTGACTGGGTGACCCACAGGGGTTCGGCTTGTGTCTTCATTGCACAGCTGACTCCCTCTTGGACGTCCCTTCGTTCTGCCTCTAGTCATGCTGCTATAGGCCTATAGGCTGCTGGGGGACTTCTCTTGATGCACTGAGCCCTTCTCTATCTACCTTTACATTTAATATGTATACCGTTATTGCAGTACATTCACTCTGTTTCCCCCTGTGCTATTTCTCCGAGTGTCCCTGGTCCCAGAGCTGGATGCTTCAGATCTGTGATGTTCCACCAGCTGGTCCAGTCTCCACCATGTCCACTGTGGGATGCTGCTGCTGACCTTCCTCCAGCCCTCTGCTTCCAACTCCCCTTTTCCACCAGTCAACTCTGCATTGCCTTCACTATACTGTTATGCTAACTTACATACTGTTTGAATTTTACTGCTAGCTATATATGGAGTATGTTTAATGTCAGAGCCGTACATCATCAGAGTAAACTATGAGTCAGTTTTCAATGTTAGCTTATACTTTGTCTGTGTCACATATCCTGTCATACATGTATCCAAATGTGTGTTGTGTTTTCCTTGCTTTCCCACCCCTCCCTCTTCTCCCATCCCTCCCCTTGCCCTCCTCTGTCCCTCTCAACCCCCCGGCCAGCAGGCAGATGGGTCCCCCCTATATAGAGCCGGGTTCTGCTCGAGGTTTCTTCCCTGTTAAAAGGGTGTTTTCTTGCCACTGTCGCCTTTGGGCTTGCTCTGGGGGTCAGGCATTGGGTTCTGTAAAGCGTCTTCAGACAATTTGACTGTAATTGACGCTATAGAAATAAAATTGAATTGAATAATAAGTTTATTCTAAAGAAGAGCAGCATGGATCAGACAGAGACTGTCTGGAAGGATTCAGCCAATAGGAACCTTGTAAACTCACATTCTGAGTTCACTTTTAGAGGTTTATGGTTGATTGTAAAACCTCAACCTGTGATCTTGTGTTGGTGACAGAACCCTGTGATAAAACAGTCCAATGTTCAAGGCCTGAAATAAGAGCAGCTCTCAGCAATAAAGTATCTGTACATCATTAACAGTCTCAGCTCATGAATGAGTGAAGCAGCTCTGATGGCTCTGAGCTTCTAGATGTGATAGAATCCACAGTAAAAATGGCGTGGGTCCATAGTGCAGCTGTTGGTCCAAATCCATGATAGTGAACAGTAATGAACCTGGAATGGTCCCAAAGAGAGGATCAGAGAACACCAAGATACCAAACTAAAGAGTTTAGACGGTCACCTCAAGGACTGAGCACTGGAACAAAGACAATAAGACGCCTTCTGACAAGGTTTCAGCGTTCATTCATTCATTTCAACCACAATGAGATTGGAAAGTTAAGGCCTGAACAGACGATACTTGGAAGTAAAAAGCTGAAGGTCTGATCAGCAGGACCCCTTTGATGGTTGGATGGAGTTTCATTAGTTTACAGAACATCAGAGTGAACTTACTGAAGGTTTGTGTTTCTTCTGTTTCAGTGTTTTTGCAGCACATTTAGAACTAAAGTATTTATGTTGAAAAAGTTCCACAGAGCTCCTTAAAGACTGAATGTTCCAGGAAGGAAAACGCTACAAGAAGAGATTTTTAACTTTCCTCTAAGAAAAAGATTCTCCATTATTTTATTCCTCCACTTTCACTAAACATCCATTAATGATCAGGATTAAAGCCTTTAAATGCTGGATTTGACCTGGAGACGCTGCTGGGGTTTTTACTAAATCATTTTAAAATGAACTATTTTGACCTGCTAGAAGGTAAATGGACATTCCTAAAACACCAACATTTTCTGCTCATTTAAACACTGTGAAAGATTACAGTTACACTAATTAAGACACCAAATGAAGGCAGTAAATGGTATCAATGAAGGCGTGCAGAGGTCAGACAGAAAGTCTCTGGTCCAGCTGCTCCTCATGGATCAATATTACTTCACAGAACAGAATATTTCTGTTACAGCGGATGCTGGAGGCTCAATAGCAGGAAATCAGAGGAGAAAGAATTACCATTTAGAAAGCTTTGATTCACAACTCAGGGAAAATACAAGAACTGGAACCAGAACCAACTATCTGAACCGGGCTAATCCTCAAGAAAAGTGAACCTAGGAGCCTCTAGAGGCAGGAGGAGGAAGAACCAAGACTAAACTCAGAACTACAGTTAACCTGCTGTTGGAAGACCAAGGCAGGAAAACTACAGAACTATGGAAACCTAAACTAAGCAGAAACCTGATCAACCAGTAACTGCACAGAAACCAAAAACTCTAAGCTATTAAAGCCTGAAGGTAGGGAGCTGATGGAACAGGTCATAGAATGGAAAAGCAGAACCTCCGTCTGGTGTCACTATGGCTGGAGAACCTTACTGACTGTAGGAGGGGGAACGTCCACACGGGGAAGGAGACTCCTCTTGGTTCTTCACAGGGAACCTCTCATTCCAACATGTGGACACAACCATGGGAAGTACGGTAGAATCCTCTGGATCCAGCAGAACCCACAGAACAGAGGACCAGGAAACAGAGCAACGGACCGGAGGAATGAGGAAAGCACAAGCAGGCAGAAGTCAGCATGGAGGGACTAAGACGGTCCTGCATCAGAACACCACTGAAGGCTGTCTGTAAGGAACGCTGGAGTGACTGATTAGCAACGATCCACTGATTACTGATGACAAACACCTGGACTCCTCATCAGCACCACACTCACCTGTAGGGGGGGGGGGGGGGAGAGGGAGAGAGAGAGGAGAGGGAGAGAGAGAGGGAGAGAGGAGAGAGGGAGAGAGAGAGAGGAGAGAGAGAGAGGGGAGAGAGAGAGGGAGAGAGAGAGGAGAGAGAGAGGGAGAGAGGAGAGAGAGGGAGAGAGAGGAGAGGGAGAGAGAGGGGAGAGAGGAGAGAGGAGAGGAGAGAGAGAGGGAGAGAGAGAGAGAGAGAGAGAGAGGAGAGAGAGGGGAGAGAGAGAGGAG